>NC_083767.1:5280732-5378232 GCF_963514075.1 Conger conger
GCTCTGGACATATGTTTCTCACAAAACCTTTTTACCTTTTGAAAAAAAATGCGATGACCGGTGGATTCAGGCAGGGATGATATAACGTACCAGTACAAACTCGACTCTCTTCATGTGCATGCCAGCAAGCGGAGCTTCAGACCCGCGGGTCTGTCCCCATTAACCCTTTCAGGAGTGAGGTCCCAAATTATGTGATTAGAATGTTCTTGAACTGAACATTCTAATCACGTCTAAATCACAACTAGTATTCAGAAGCAATGGAGTTCGAGAATGCTGATTTAGGATTATTATTACTATTTTTTTTTTTTTTTAAAGCATTGCAAAAAAAACAACAACAACACTTCAAACGGGTTAAACTGTGCATCCGCAGCACAGCCGAATCTCCTTGCCCACACAGTGTGCCTCACCGGAACCCTGAGCTCAGCAGCCACGCCGATATCTCCGCGTCACCTGACTTTGTAGAGGCAGAATCTCAGATCAGCTTCTCAGATCATTCCAGGCGCTGGTTTCCTCACCCAAATTCATCGTTTTTTCCTCACCCAAATTCTCCACAACTGTAGGCAACGGCCCAAACCCGAGCTCCGGTGTGTGAATGCCAGCTGAGATCCTGTCATTTAATTATTCATTTCAGCAGGGTTGAGGATTCGATGCAGAATGAAAGCAGCGCTGCTCTGTGACAGATGTGAGAAGCCGTCTCATGGTGAAGCTAGCTTGGCTCTCGATTCATGTGTTGCGCCTTGTCTTCCCACGCAATCAGATCATTTCATCCTCGAGAATTCCACAGTCAGTCAATTCAGCAGATATCTACTGAATAGCAGGCTTCCGTTATCGAGATTTTGCTCTTTGATTTTCACAACATGGTGTGTGGCAATACACTATGCTCTGATTTAGCCTAGGCGAACTACATTTCAGAACTGGATGTATAAGTGCACCACGAGAAGGAAAAACAGAAAGGGGTTGGTTAACCCCTTAAGTATCTCCCCATGTCTTGACACAAGCTTAAAGATGACATACAAAATAAAATGCCTACTATTGTTGAACCCTTTTGACTACAGGCATAAGCCTGGTGACCCTTTAGGGTTTGTTTTCCAAGTGTTATAATTACTCCAAATATTACTAAAAAAAGGTTACAAAAGCTCAAACACAGTGAAAGGGGAGGCTATTTTTCTAACTGGAAAGATTTTAGATTTTCAGTCACCCGCCCTTACCTCTCTGTCCCAAACTTAAAATAAGTTATACAGATAGAACTGAAAGTTTTAACGCATTCAAATGGTATATCCTGTTACCATAGTGATTGCAAATGTAATGAATGCGGAAAAAACCCTTAAGGGGTTAAAAGGAGGATATGGTAAAATGTACTTGAAACTATTTCACCTTAGTGCTCTGTAATTACTCAAAACATGTCATAATGTGTTACTCATACATGCGCAAATTGGCAGATTCTGCTAAGGACCAAGATTATATATGACAGGTAATTTAAAAAGAAGCAGACTGCAAACTACTCTCTGTTGACAGTGGCAAGTACATTCCTGCTTCCTCAGTTGGAGTGGTAATCACACCCTAATTCCTACATTTTGTTCCGACGGGAAGCGCATAGCCGAAATAAGACTGGGATAAAGCAACACACCAATAAATTTCAGGAATATTGAACAAAACTACTTTTCTTTTGATCCGTAACAGGTGCCCTACATAAGCATGTAGGTTGTTGAGTCATCAAAGACCCAGAAAAAGCCCAGGTACTGAAGCAGTCCCAGGGATGTGCCACCACTCTGTTCCATTGTGTTCTATTTGCTGCAGTGTCACAGGAAGTTCAGCCGAGAAGTTTTTGCAGAGGGCTGCACTTCCTGTGCAGCTGGCTCAGACAGATTTCGGGCCCCTAAACCCTCTTTCTGGATGTTTCTAGAAGCTGCCTAGTGGCTCAGGTACCTGACTGGGGTTCAAGCCCCATGATAAAATCAGTGGAGCTGTTGGGCCCTTGAGCAAGGCTCTTAAGGCAATTGTTCCCTGCTTAGTCTACTCAACTGTAGTTGCATAAAAGCTAAATAACTGTAACGTAATATAATGTGGCTGATTACTTGCCAATACATTCCCTCCATGGCAGTGGTCCTCACTCCTGGTCCTGTAGAGCCACAGGGTCTGCAGTGGTCCTCACTCCTGGTCCTGGAGAGCCACAGGGTGTGCTCTGGGGTCCTCACTCCTGGGGTGCTGGTTTTTCTTTTCGCCTTAGTATCAGCAACCAATTCAGAACCCAATAAACCACATAAGGTTGGTTAACTTCTGTAATGAACTGCTTTAATTGAGTGCTGAGTAACAACTACAGTCAGTACACCCTGTGGCTCTCCAGGACCAGGAGTGAGGACCCCAGCCCACCCTGTGGCTCTCCAGGACCAGGAGTGAGGACCCCAGCACACCCTGTGGCTCTCCAGGACCAGGAGTGAGGACCCCAGCACACCCTGCGGCTCTCCAGGACCAGGAGTGAGGAGCACTGCCATGCATTACTGGCCGTATTGAGCGCTATGAGGGCTATCTATGAGACACACATCTGATAGTCTGCAGCTAGTGGTTCTGCGTCTGGTATGTATCCATAACAACGAGTAGCAACAAGGTCAAAGGTTCAGCATGTTTTGAATGTCAACAACAGCACATTGATGTCCTGGTCTTTGACAGCGAATATAAGGCCGGTCGATAAAAATCTGACCTGCATCGCCGGTCGGAAAATAGACTGTAAAGTCGGATTGTGGAGTGTAGAGAGAAATGCTGGCTCCCCTAGCAAACGTTTAGCTCTTCCCTATTAGCCTGCGGGAGAATTACGCCCTCAGAGGCTCCTATTCCCGGAGGGGAACTGCTGATCTAAGACATAGCTCACTTTTGGGTAAACAAATCCCGAAAGAGTAGGTGGCATTTGGAATGGGAAAAAAAACTTGCTGTCCATAAATAATTTTAACAAAGCCAGTCGGTAGAAATGCAAAACGTCTTGGCTTGGAATTATTCTTCTCAAACTTTCGTTGACCTTCATCGCCAGAAAGGCATGAATAGTGCACACCTGCAAAAGAAAACACACACACACACACATATGAAATGCAACACAATAACAAAATTGTGTTTCTGTTGTGCCTAGTTAACTTGCTTAATATCCTGGTTACCTGGATAGCATTGTCAGCTAGCAAGCTGGCCAACTTGAAAACCCCACATTCCCCCAGAAAAGAGAAACTGTCTCCTTCCACTGTCCGTGGCTTTATTTTATTGTTCAACTGAATATTCCTGTGGTGGAATTGGGCACAGTGATTATCACATTACACAGATTACAGTGATTATGAGATTACAGTGTGCCATGCCAAGGAAATCTCTTTTTTTATTTTTTTCCTACTGATGTGGTTGAGTCCTATAGAGACACTGGCTTCGTAGCAAGTTCTGTCAGCTGGGTTTAACACGTTTTGTCCAACTGGATGGACCCTAGGAGAAGACGATTTGGGTTCTTCTACATCATCAATATGGATGTAGGAGATTCTCATCAGATCATGTGGTTGCAAAACTATTGGTTCTTATAATTTTCATTGTTGCTTTAATATTAATGCAGGTCTCCAGGTGTGTGCCCTGTTAAGACTGGACTCTCAACCTGTGATTCAACAGCCTTTCTGACTTACATACATTACAAGGAGTATTAGCTATCTGTAAGGAATCTAGTTATCTTGTCAGAAAATCTCAATAGTCTTAACTGTGTACCAGAGTACAGTACTTCTTGGAAGAGGAAGCCTCTTGTGGTCCAGATGGTGATGGTTGGAGTGCAATATCACTTTATCACTGTAAGATCCCAGCCTATCATATGGGCTATTATTGTGGATTACAGTGGATATAGTCGTGGTACCTAGTATAGGCTTGAGAATTACTTTGTGAATGGGCGTGATGAATCACGTGTGTGATTTGGAGTGTGTAGTATGAGCCTGTCTTGCCCATTGCTTTTACTTGGGCCTCCACATTGTAGGCTCTCTTCCGCCCCCTAGGGAGAATCTAAAGGAAGGACGTCTGTCTTGTGGCTCGGTGTAATTGTAGAGTCCCTTTGAGACAATGATGGGGGCTTTTTAAATTTGTCTTGAGAATAATAACCGTGACCACTGACTGTGTTGGTTAATACATTTCCTTGTAATCTGGTGGGATCTTTTTCCTCTAAAATCTGGGTCTCCCACCTTTATAACTGGTAGTCAGCGAGTTGCACTTCACAGTCCTAGCCCCTCCTGCTGCTCATAATAGCATACTGGTATTGTAAAAATAAAAAAATAAAAATATTTTTTAAAAAAGGAAGAAAAAAATAGTTAAAAGGCCTACAACAGCACAAGGCATCAGCTGACAGTTTGGTTGTTGGAAAAAAAGTTTAGTTTGTAATTCCATTTGCGCTCTTAAATGGCGAACCTTTTTTTGTTTTAACACATCAGAAATGTGTTAAAAAACCCATTACAAACCAATTGGAGTGGGGTGAGCTGCGGTGAATTAGCTGAGTGCGGTGCGTTTCTCTCCAGAGCTGCTGGTGGAGACGCTGTTTAATATTTTTTATAGGAAAGCATAACCCAAAATATAAGGAAGCCTGACAGGCAAGTCAGTTTTCATACTCAGACAAAACACTCTTTCACACAGAAAGAAACCTTGGCGTGAAATGTTGAGTTTGAAGGGAAAAATTCACAGAAGACGCTTGTTTTCTCTAAGATAAAGCTTCAAATGCGCACTCAGATGCAGACACAGCAATAGGCGCTTTTTTTTGTTTTGTTACTGTCATCTAATTTTATCCCACACGTTCCATCACCTCAGCACACCCCTCCCCTCATTGTGTTAGGTAAGCACTGTTTGGTATTTGGTCACATTTCCCACTCTCTGTCCTGAATGGTTTTTCATTCAAATTCCAATTTGATAGTTTATTTAGCACACGTGTGGACGCACTCACACACAGAGAAGCACACAGACACACGCAAACAGGCACACACACATGCACTTACACACACACACACAGACACACACACACACACGTGCGCACAGACACGCACAGAGGATGTGCAGCCAGAAATAATATGTGGAATGTAATCAATAAAGTATTTTGGACAAGTACCGTAGAGATATTTTCCTCACCATCCCACAGCATTGTTATATAACACAATTCTGACCTTATTGTCAACCCTCCTCCACTCTATCCCATAATTCCTTTCCTCCTCTGTCTTCTTCTATTAAAGAGAACTCAAAGGGGGCTTCGTGTGAATATGCCCAGTGTGTAGTATAGTGTATGCAGATTCTATCAGCTAATGTTGTCTGGTATCCCAAAAAGGAGAGAACAAAAAGGGGCTTTGGTGCTGCAACATAATAAAAATGTACCAAAACCATAAAGACAGCTATTAGTATGACGAATACACCCTATACACAGTGTAAATGTAATATATTCAGGCTTATTATGCCATGCCGCTCTGTTCTACGTGATAATAAACTCAATACTGTGTTTACTGTGTATATCCATAGGGTGTATTCTGTTTTAGCTACAGTATGTGTACTTGTTTTTGGTAATAGAGAGGGCCGGTTTAATGCTGAAAAGGCAAAAAAACAAAAACCTTTGGATGCGATTCAGCGATAGGTTAATGGAGGGTCTGTAGCTACTTTGTTGTGGTGTGTGTGAGTTGTTGTTTTTGATCAGTAATATTAATCTCCAGTGCTGTTTTTGGATGGTCACAGAAGATGAATGTAACATGTGCGTCATGCCTCTGATATGTTATAACAATCAACTGTTACACAGTAATGTAGTTTACAGATGTTGTGTCTTGAGTTACTAGCATTTAGAAGTATTGATATCTACAGAATGTGAAGTGTTTATTTTTCAAGGGAGCGTTGGCAAAGAGGTCAGAGGAAAAGAGGTGTGTGTCCTCCACATAAGTGGACATTTAGGTAAAAGCAAAACTAGGGCAAAAATGACCTTCTGTAGCCCACCACGAAAATGTATATGTTCTGTAGGTTATGGATTTGTCTATGAATATCTATGTTAATGTCCAGTGAAATCCTAACTAGCCAGCGTACGCTGTGCATCCACAGCTCAGGAAGTGAACAGTGATAACAAATGCAGGACTGTACCAAAGTCGGGTACAAACACTTTAACCCATTAAATTCAAATTCTCATGGTTAACAACATAAATGCACCATATAAAGGCTACGATTACTAGACTTGATTGACTACTACAATAAAAGGGGTTTAACATGTTGCCGATCAAAATTATGTTCACGTTCTGTAGCCATGATAAAGGACATAAGGTATCTGAGGGACTTACAGTAAATCTATTATTATTATAATTATTTTTAATTATATATTTTCTTCTCACAGTTTCTTATTTATAAATAATGCAATAACTGTTTCCAATGCCGTTTTCTTTGACTGAATAATTGAAAAAATCTCGAAGGTCATTGCTTGCTATAGAACATTCCTGTTCCACTCTGCTCTAGCTCGACAGCAGTAATGCAGAAATCCATGGAAATCGTCAGCTGAGAAACGATCTGCAGACCTTGATTTACAGATCTTTAACTCCTAGCCAATCTCAGCAATATCGCTAAATCAATATGTCTGTTGACAAATGTGCTTGTTGACAAATGGCGTGATGGAACTCAACTGAAAACATCTGCTGCCTCAATTTAACAATCCATTTATACACGAAGAGATGCAAGGGAGAGTGTAGGAGCCACCTCTTTCAATTAGAGAAACTGTCTGTGCGTAAGGTCGAACTCAGGCAATGGCAAAACGCGATCATTCAGCATGATACACAGGCTACTTTTAAGGAGATATCTTGTTTGAATTTATTGTGTGATTTATTGTGTTTATGGAAGATTGCACCTGATGCCATCACTTTATAAATATGCTAATAGCCAGATCCAGCGATGACCTAGACCTCTTGTCCGAAGAAGAAAAATGATGACATGGTAGGGCCATCCAATCAACATTTCCGTTTGGTCCAGTTTGGTCAGTTCTGAGCTGGTTACTTGAAGTCAAAGTTAAGGACAAACGGTGACTTGAATGCAGGCAAATATCAGTGACTCATAGCAACCTTATTTTGGGAAACCATGGATGTAATTGAGAGCTTTTCCTGGTTCCTCCGTGCTGTGGGGGGCATGTGGTTTCGCTTAGCCAGCGAAATTAACTAGAGACCGTAAATGAAGAGACAAATTTCCCACGAAGAGCTCGGCTGCATAAGTGACAGGACATTCCCAGAAGAACCCACACTACGCATGTGGATATCCCTGAGTCCCATCCCACCAGCAGCAATCCAGAATTCTTATTATTTATTCGTCATATATCATTTTTGTGGTCATGCTTTATTTACAGTACTGTATATACTGTATCACTTCATAGATTCTAACACATACCAACGCTGTCGTTGAAAGAAACAATAACAAACGTTAGAAAAACACAACATTAAGTTTTTTCAGCCAAAATTAAGGACAGAAATTTGTATTCACAGCAATAATTTCATATAATTATTTGATGTAATAGGCCTTTTCTTGGCCTTTTTTGGTGAGAATATCAATAGCAAGGTCACATGTCAGCTTGCAAATATTTTGAGAGCCCTTGAAATCCAATGTGAAAAAGGGCCTCCTTGGATACGCATACAGACAGAGCAATTATTTAATGTATGTGCTGACCTGGAGAGCTGCTTTTAATTTAATCAGCTGCTTAATTGCAGTATTTTCACAACATTCACACTTCCACAATGTACTTATTATTTCATATGGTAAACAGTCCCAACATATTACTTGATTTCTGCTTGTTACAAAGAGCCAAATAGCCATTTTAACTCCTGCATTAAAATCTTTGCATACTCTACATTTCACAGAGACTGACATTGATGTATATTTTCTCCATAGACAGTTTGAGCACATCAGTCCTATTGGCATATACAACAACCTGGAGCTACAGTAGAACTTGTGATTGCCTTGGTGTTTCATCAGAAGTGCTAGCTCCACCTCTGGGAAGTAGGCTACCTAACAAAATGCTGCCAGTATCCTGTATTATCACCAGAACCACGTGCACATATGAAGATTTTATCATATAAAGCCCTCTCAACTGAGATTCTATTTCAACAAAATCTTATGAATTGTGTTGTATCATGTGAAAATATTGATTAAAAATGATGATCTAAAAAATGAAGCGTATGAGACAAAGAAACTGCAGTGGTGACATAAAATATATAATTGATCTAAGAAAATAACAGATAACGACCTGCTTAAGTACTACAGTGTATATGTATTTTTCCTGTATAATATTGAGGCGTTTTTTTTAGTGTAAACTCCCTGCTTGATCCGGGAGGAGGAACAGACACTCCCGAAGGAGCATGACAGCCTCACATCACAGTGCCTATAGTGATACCTTCGGGGGTGAAACTAATTGGCGCTGGATTAACTTTCCGGCAGGGTAATAACCCCGAGCTCTCATCGAATCTGCGATTTCACACTGCCCTGGAAGTGAATGCAGGGTTTTAATGGTCCCTGGACCATTATCCTACAAGGGGAGAACACGTACGGAGGCAGATAATGTCAGTCACGGAAGCATTATTGGTCAATAGCTCAGGTGTCAGCAATTTGTATAGCAAGATCATGCATGTATCGCAATTTTATTGAAGTATGCTCCACCTGAGCTCCCCCTCACCTATTTTTAGGAGAATAATAGCACTGTAATGTTACAGAACATCATTCTTACATTTTTCGCTTTAGCACGTTGCCATGACAGTGAAACCGTTCTGTGCTTTTATGCCCCTCAGGGAAACGCACCTTCCTGTCATGCAGTCAGTGGACACATTGGTTTTTGCACAGGACTAAAAGCTTTTTGTCTTCAGCTCTCTTATCAAGATATTGCTAATATTATTCACCCCAAAACGACCCTTACATTTGCTTATCAACAACTTCAACCACTCGGGAATATATAATGTTTCAAAATAATGTTTTACTGTCGCGCTCTGGGGAGAAAGTGTGCAAATAAATATGTAAAAAATATACTACAAAAAGTTTTTTAAATAAACACAAACATTCTGTGTTAACCGCATTCTCTGACTTTCTCGATTGTTCATCAAATCAAATGAGCTACGTCTGTCTGTTAAACAGCACGAAGAGGCCAAGGCTGAATTCTTAGCGGGAAAAAAAAGGCAATCTGTTCCACGTTCTAAACACTGTCTACTAAATAAAAGGCATGTTCTTTCCCACTGCTCTCAATTAGTCCTGATTGACTGGAGAGTGACCTCCGAAGATGCACTGCTGTGCAGCTCCAGGTAATTGAGTTTGCTATAATTTACTTTTCATTACGCTAGCATATGATAATAATAATGATTATTCCTCTTCCTGCTTTAACTTGGTAAATAAACATGTATAAACAAGTGTAGGGCGCAATAGTGCTCACTGGTGTCCAGACACTGCTAAAAAACACATACACTCTTAAAAATGTTTCCAATTGGAACCCTTTGATTCCATAGAGTAGCCCTATCTAGTTAAAGGTTTCTTTGTATGGCAAAATGGTTCTTTGTCTGGGAGTTTTCACGCTTGACACCTATGACAGAGGGTTCCATAAAGAACAGAAAAGGTTCCCCTATGGAAATAAGCCAAAGAACCTTTTCAGAACCCTTTTTTTTCCAAGAGTGAATACATCCTTCCATCACTTTAAGTTACTTGCTCAATTGTAATGTGGTTTGCAGCGGTGGGTTTAAACTCATCCACAACTCTTCGCAATGTCACCCACGCCTCCCCCGTTTCGATTGTACAAAGTACACCCATTACAGTGCGATAGAACAGGGTCTCAACCCCAGAGAACCAGGATATAACCAGTTCCAGACTAATACAGTATGTAAGAACTACTCTTTATGAACCTTTCCTTGGAAAAAAATGAAATAGAAATGCCCTACTACTGAAAAATTACCTGTTGATAGTCACCTCTTATTTGTGATGCTTGTGTAGAGATCCTTACATGACTTTTCATTATTATATATTGCTTGATTATTATCTGTAAGATGGCAATGAGTTCTTACGTCTACATCCTGTGTCTTTTTAGCTTTGCCAATCGATATGGCAACGCTTGTGTGAAAAGTGTTTTAAGTTGGCGGAGGCTTGTGGCAGTTGGAATATGAGAACCAACTGAAAAGAGAAAAAATGTGTGAAGGATCTGCCCGTTTAGCAATATATAACTCCAGGTTTCCAGGTCTTTGAGTTTAAGGATTCATCTTGATGATTTAAGGCTTTTCAGTCAAGTGATTAATATGCTTAAAGCCGTGTTATGCGTTTGTCAGTTTGACTTTCAGCTTAGGTTTGTGAAAAGTATGATGGGAAATATTTTGGGCTATGTTCATTGGTATGGAATATACTGAAGATAAAAGCTGTAATAAAACAGACTCTACTGTACATACTGTAATATCGTACACCTCTGCCATCATTTATGCTCAATCGATATATCAGGGAATTGTTTTTTTGTTTTTGTTATGAAAACAAATAAAGCAACTTCATTTGGTCAGTCGTCCATTGATTTCCATGGGAATAGCAAGTGCTCCATTTGAAATGTTTTTCTGCAGTTTCACCCAAAAATATTGTTCGGTACTTATTTATTGGAGAGGGTAGGAGAGATTTGTGCCCAACTGAAGATGCATTCACTTTGGCAGGTGAAAAGGTTTGAGAGAAACTCCTGTCATGTTGCGTGCGTGTAATCCAAAGAGAAGGCTGAATTTAAGGAATCCGACCCGCGTCTCCTTCAAGTTCAGTCCAGCGTCCCTTTGTTCTTTCAAAAATAATATTTTGGGGAGAGCCTTCATGCTGCGGTATATCTGCATCGGTTGGGTCTATCTGACAGCTAGCAGCCGTTCCCTCATTTTCCCGTACAGAGACAGTGGTCTCCTGCCCCCAGGCAGAGGGATCTGTTATAAATCTGCTGTTTCCTGTCTCACCTGCTTTCTCCTGGTTAGCTGATGGCCTTGCCTTGACGTGTCTCCCGTGTGAGGGAGAGAGTCTTTTGCCAATCTTCCTTTGTCTGACTTCTGCTCCTGATTCTGCTCTTCCTCTGCACACACACAATGGCCACATACAATTTAGCTCCATTGCAATATGTGGGCCAATGTGTTACATCTACAATGGCCACATTTCCTCAAATTCAGCTCCATTGCAATGTATGGGTCAAAGTATGATTTGCTTTCATGTTTTGCGTGTGTGTGTGTGTGTGTGTGTGTGTGTGTGTGTGCATATGGTGAGGGTATGTCTAGGTGTGTATGTATGTTGTTGAGTATTAAAATATACACATTTCAATTTGTGTATATATATATGTACTGTATGTTATATACGTAGTTCTGTTAGATTTGATTCTTTCATGTACTACTGCGTACAATTAATGTGTAAATTTATCTTCATTGGCAAGTACACTTCATTCTCTTTTAACAACTTTTTTTTTATTCACCATTTTTCCTCTTCTCTGCCTTGGAGTCTGTCCCATTCTAAGCTCTGGCACATATCATCTCTCTTCCCTCCTCCACTCCTGAGTACTGCATGTGCTCTAAACACTTTCAGCCTTTCGGTGCCTTCACGTTTCTCGCCTCGCAGTCCATCGGAGCTGTGCAGCCTCTGTGCTGGGAATCAACACAGCTGGCCACAGACAGACAACCCAGAGGATTCTCTGAGGGTGGACGTAGATTACACCACTTATGGGCTCCCCACTGTTATTGTGAGATCGTGACCAAATCGTAAGAAAAATGTCAGGTCTCAACACCACTGCTCACTGGTTGTGAGATTGCTTTTTGTCATGTCACGCTTCAACTGGTCAGGCGTGAGAGGTCTTGCGAACAGATTATGTGTCTTGATTGCAGTGGACAAATCAGGCGGTGGTTCCTGATCTCGTAAACCCGCGAGAATACAGTGTAATGTACGCACGCGCTTAAGCAGGGACACTCAAATCGGTCCCTCGAGGTCAGGAGTGGCCCCCTGCTGGCTCTCTCTCCTGCCTGATAGCCCGTAGCTCAATACCGTCACTAATTGGCCGGAGATTACGCTCACCTGGCGCGCCATGTTTAAATCAGTCCCTGATTAGAGGGGTGAGATGAGAGCCAGCAGGGCTAATGGCCCCCAGAGCCACATTAGAGTATCCCTGCTCCAAACATGGGTGAGGAGGCAGGGTCACTCAACCAACAGAGAGCCTTCTGCAGTCTGATGGGGGGGGGGGGGGGGCATGCAATTGGCTTTCATGGTCAAATTGGGATGGGGGAAGATTTGTGAATGTGTACCTGGGACATGGCCTTAATCTTCACCCGTTAAGCCCTGTCCACACCAAGAACTATAACTATAACTAAAACCATAACTGTAATGATAATGATGTGAGCATCCACACTGATAACCGATAATGTTCGGTAAATGTAATCTGCCATTTTTAACAGGATGCCCTGTACATTTGGATGGATGTTGATTGCCTGTCAGTGCTTTATGTATTTTAGGTTGTTTGAACGATTTTTAAAACGATAGGTGCGGACGTGCCTAAACTCTCCACCCCTCCTCACTAGGTGGCTAGTGTGGTTGATTATATACTGCTTTATGGGTCTATTTGGAGACACCATTGTGTAATAATGGCATGGTCCTAAATTGGATTCGCCATCTAGTAGCATTATCCTCAACAATCAATATCCCATTAATAATATCCATATGAAATTTCACTGATTGTGAGACGTTTGAGGAGATTTGTGACAAAGCAAATAGGGCTCTCAAAAATGCTTCACTTATACGATCCATTAAATACTGCTCATACAAATGCTTTCTTTAGTTTGGCAAACACCCAAGCTGGAAGTAAAACCAGTAATGTTAGAAGTAAGAAAAAGGATCTTTATCTTTTTCTCCACCCGCCCCGTTAATTGAACACTTGAAAGCGAGCCAAAGGCAGTACAGCAGGGAAGAACTGAAATGTTTTATTTTATACAGTTACACCGCCATATCCAAATCTGTCACAAAACTGTGAAGCGGTTATTATGAATGGGTATTTTCATATCCTTCCACGTAGACCCGGGTTCCTGTATTCATATCCACACTCACCTCAATCCTGTGAAAGCTTGTTTATCAATTTACAGGCCCAGCCGTTACTGGGCTTCATCATAATCTAACGATGGCCGGGGCACCGGAGATGCACAGTGCGATTCCCCCATATCAAAGTGTTTCGGGAACGATGCCATTACGTTTCGTAACACACCATATATGCGGGTCTGATAATAGATGTGGAAATTTATATGTGACCTTGGAAGATCTGAAATATTTATGCACCTCTAGCCAGGGAAAATGCGGGGACAATATGACACAAACATTGCTGGAAAAAAATGCTGGAATTACAGGAATGCCATAATTGTTTCTTAAATGATAATCAGGGTAGCACTGGGGTGAGAACGTCAGGGTGAAAACTGCGGCTTTAATTGTCAGGACAAGAGAGAGTTGATGCCCAACTGAGCTGTGCCGTACTAACAATGCTGTCCTCATTTCTGTGTCCCAAATCTTCATGTTCAGCTATAAAAAGCCTTGAATTTTAATGTGAATCTAGTTGATAAAAATAAAACCATGGAAATAAATAAATAAATAATATTAATAAAATAACTGAAATAACAATTATTCCTCGTTATCTCTGCTGGACAAAAGGACACTGCTAAAAGCAGGAAAAATAAACGCATCTGGTGATATATGCTTACGCAGGGATGGCAATATATCACTGTCTCTATTTCACATTGTTTGAATTTACACATTTCAAACTTTAATTGAGATTTAAGTCACATGTTCCTAATTAATATGCCTTCCAATCTCTGTGTTTTAATCTTAGATATTGACCTTTTCCTGCTTCAGAACATTGTATTTAGATACCTTGACTGAAATATTGTACCAGACAAACACTGGATATATATATATATTTTTTTTTTTAAATAAATCATTTGGTCAGTCAGGTTCAACATGTTGTACATTCAGTGATGCCCTTCTGTACACCACTGTTGTAAACAGCTGCTATTTGAGCATTTGTGGCCTTTCTGTTAGCTTGAGTGAGTCAGCCCATTCCCCTCTGACCTGTCTCATTAACAAGGTGTTTTTCCCACAGAACCGCCACTCACTGGACGTTGTTTTGTTTCTCGCACCATTCTCCAAACTCTAGAGACAGTAGCACTTGAAAATCCCAGGAGATCAGCAGTTTCTGAGATGCTGGAACAACCACGTCTAGTGCCAACAATCATTCTCCGGTCAGACCTTGCCCCGGTTTCTCATGTTTGTTTGAACATTGGTTGGTTTAGTTGTGTAGCAGGCTACTTGCGTTAATGAGCAGGTGTGGCTAATAAAGTGGCCACAGAGTGTAAATACAGTATTTGACTTCAGGGGTAGCTTTGCCTTCTCTGCAGTGGTAAAATCTGTACTGGCGGGGAGATTGAATTCTCCCTGTAATGATTCATTCCTGTTAACCCTTATAAATGGATCCATTCTGGATCTGATCGATACCCCTCTCCTGTATCATTCTCACCTGGGCCGGATTAGGGAGCACTGAGCAGCTCTGAGGATCTGAGGAGGCCTTCCACAGGCTCAGACAGGCAGACATTTTACGACACAGAATGTTAAATACACTGATTTAATTGGCGTGCCTTCAGCAGAACAGTGTGAGCTGGGCTGAGAAGCTCGCACAAGAACCGTGACGATCTCCCAGAATCACTCGCAGGCAAATTCAGACTAATTACACATGAGAAATGCTTTATGGGTTTCTTATAAATAAATTAAAGCTAGGGAATGTAAAATAAGTTGTATTTTTTTAAATAAGTAGACATTCTTCTCACAGAAGTGAAGGGTACTCTCTCCCAACAATTTGTCAACTGAAGGGTGGCTTAACAATCAATTATGAATTCAAAATTCATCATCATCATCATAATTAGACCCTATAGGGAATCCCAGCCTGCATTGGGGCGAGAACACTAATCTATCGCAGGGCACACACACCATTCACATACACATACCTATGGTCATTTTAGACTCTCCTGTTAGCCTCGCCTGCATGTCTTTGGGACCGTGGGAGGAAACTGGAGTACCCGTAGGATACCCATACAGACACGGGGAGAACATGCAGACTCCACGCAGAGAGGCCCCGGCCGGGATTAGATTCAAGGACCCTTTTGCTGTGAGGCGACTGCGCCTGCACCACCGTGCTGTCCAACCCTCGCCGTGGTTACTTACAAAAGAAGGTAAAAAAAGGCCCCCAAGTTTTTTAGTCCTGGCATGCTCACAGAAACACTTGATACAGAGACATCTTGCCAAATTCAGCATGAACCTGCCCATTTTATTTGTAATAACGAAAAAAACCATCGGCAGGTGTTGTGTATGTAAGGTGTCAATGTAACTAAGCTGTTGGCTTGATTCTGGTGAGGACAGTGTCTTCAGACAGACTCCATGTGAAGTGGAGTTGATTGCTGATGCGGTGTGTGTGAACCTCCCCCGTACACACGTGCGGCTGTGGTAAGACCCCTCCCTCCTCCAGCTGACTCGTAGAAACCTTTATCTGGAGAAAAATCAGTGCTGACTGAACATTTCTGCGCTCAAAACAACTGCAGCCGGGCCAGTTCATCTTGTTGACATGAAAGGACCCACGCCGTGGATCGACAGAGTGGCTGAGGAGGGTGGGCAGCCCCACTGAGGCTAATGCCTCCTTCCTGATGTCTCAAGAGCCGTTACTGGCCTTATTGTGTGTGCTTGTGTATGTCAGTGTGTGTGTGTGTATATGTGTGTGTGTGTGCCTGCGTGCATGCATGTGTGTGCGTATGTATGAGCGTGTGCGCACGTGTTTGTTTGTGTGTGTGTTTGTGTCAGTGTGTATGTGTGTGCATGTGTCAGCGTGCGTGTGCCTGTTGGTGTGTGTGTGCTAGAGGGTGTGTCTGTGTGAGCGTGTCTGTGGTTGTGTGTGTGTTTGAATGTTTGAGGTGTGCATGTGTGTGTGTGTATGCGTGTGTGCATGTCTGTGTGTGTGTGTGAGAGAGTTCTACTGCTATTTCTGCTGTTAATAGCTGATAAGAAATAATATATTATTTTAACTTTTAATCTGATTCTCATGCTTTGATTATCCTCCTTTTCAATAATAATTCAAACAGATTTAATTGCAAAAACCTAACCGCCCCCTCCCCCACCCCCTCCCCCACCCTGGGTCCCAAACTGGCCAACTTTCTGCACCTCCTACACCCCCCCACACCTCCTCCACATGCAGCGATACTCCAGCCAGCACACTAATGTGTTTTAATGGCATGCAGCCTCTCCCGAGCAAACGTTATGTAATTGTGAGGTGCATTTGTTTACACGTCGGTGTAGCTCAATTCTCAGAGTTTGTAATGCTGTTATTCTGTTGTTCTCTGTTTGATACAGCAGGCTCCCTTATTCAAAATCTGATGTTGCAGTGGCGTTGAAAAGTGCGCAAAACACAGGTCTCTGAGGTTTATGATCTCTGCTCTTGATATTCTCCACGGCCATGTTTCAGTGAATTCCACTTCAGATGACACTGTTTGACATTTAAATACCCGAACACAACCTTCTTCCTCTTCTTCTTCTTCTTCTTCTTCATTATAAATATGTTTGCATTATCAAAGCTGCTGGGTCCTCTTTAATTTTGTCAGATATAATTAGCACTATAGCTTTCCACATAGAGCATTACGTAATTCCACATGCAAACTGGTGCACGGAAAAGTGGGCCTAGCGTCACATGATTAATAATCATAAATAATGAAATAACCGCACGGAGACAGTGTGCGGCAAACAAGCTGGCTCTTTCTCATCTCCACCTCCATCTTTGCAGACTAAAATACCCTCACCATGACAACCGCCCAGGGCGAGAGAGAGTCGGTCTTCAGCGAAGTTCTGAGGCAGAGAGCTGACCCCTGACCCTGCCACATCTGTCGTCGTTCCGAGAACAGATCACGCGCGTGTTTGTCCGGGGTCATGCTCGCATCAAACATAATGCATTCAATCAAAACAGTGACGGTCTTAGAAGATGCAAAAGCAAAGATGTGGAAGCCTTTCACCAAAGCAACTTCAGGGACTTTTATTGAGAGAGAGAAAGGCTTTGGACTTCAGCCTGTGTGTTCACAGCTGTCAAATTCAAATTCCCTAGTGGAATCCACAAGGTTGTACTGGGTTGTAGTGTTTCATGCTAACCAGAAAAAAATATTTACGTACATAACTTTTTAATATTTTTTAAATATTGTAATATAGGCATACCCTTACATATATACGTAGATATAATTTTGTGAAAGAAAAAATATTATATTTGAGGATATATAGACACAGGGCTGACATTGCCACTTTCCAAGAACAGTCCAAAAAACCTGTTAGATTCAAAGCGAGCGCTATTGAGCAACATCATTTGAAAAGAAAGGAAGATCTGTTTTCTTTAGCACGTACACGATTTTATGACTGCAATTTCAATTGGAGGCACAAAAGACAAATGTGATTTGGCATGGAATTCAGTGTATAATTACCTCCCCGTTCGACGTGACGCCTAGGCACTCTGTGAAATTGACTGAGCCATTAGTTTTTGCGAAACCATCTGTATAAGTACAGCAGATCACATAAATGGTGATAAATTGCCATTGCACTTCATATTTTTGCGTGAGTCATGCTGATGGTTTTACAATGCCCAGCTCTCAAACCCGGGAAACCCAGAGAGACGTGTGCAGGTGGGCCGCTGAGGGCACCGCGAGACCCCCTCGGTGTGCGGGAGACCCCTGGGCAGGTGTGCTCTCAAACCCACCTGGGCAGGTGTGCTCTCAAACCCGCCTGGGCAGGTGTGCTCTCAAACCCACCTGGGCAGGTGTGCTCTCAAACCCGCCTGGGCAGGTGTGCTCTCAAACCCGCCTGGGCAGGTGTGCTCTCAAACCCGCCTGGGCAGGTGTGCTCTCAAACCCACCTGGGCAGGTGTGCTCTCAAACCCGCCTGGGCAGGTGTGCTCTCAAACCCGCCTGGGCAGGTGTGCTCTCAAACCCACCTGGGCAGGTGTGCTCTCAAACCCGCCTGGGCTTACCCAGGCCCCTACGCCACCCTGAGACCCTCTACACGTCTCCATGACTGCATCCGTACCTCGCCGATCACCAAACACATTTTACGGACCGAACAAAATCATGACTAAGAACAAAAGTTCTAAACAGATGCAGTTCACTTGTACCTGTTGTTAAGCTCTGTGGGTTACCAAAACCCATTTAAATTGTTGCAATATACTGTATATTGTACCATCATGCTATAATAATAATTTGTCTGACACTTTTATCCAAAGCAACTTGCAGTTGATTAGACTAAGCAGGGGACAAGCCCCCCCTGGAGCATTTGGGGGTTAAGTGCCTTGCTCAAGGGCCCAGCAGCTGTGCAGATCAAGCCCTGGTGAATCGTAGCTACACCAGGGCTTGAGCCGCTATCCTTCCGGGTCCCAGGCTGCCAAGGCTAATGCAGCAGCTAATGCAGCAGCCCTGGTTTTGGTGAAGCTGTCCAATTCATCAATGAACAGAAATGAAAACCAGTCTCCTGACTGGCACGGCAATCCAGGCTGAACCACAGTGATACTGAGACAGGCTGACGTTATGCCAAGGTTATTCAAACCTTTAAGCCCTCTGATTGACATGTGGTACCTGGGTACTGTGACGTAGAGCTACCCTAAAAAGGGTCCACCAATCATATGCTGACATCACCATTGGTGGAGAGCAGAAAGCATTGTTCAAACTTCATAGGGTAACCCTATAGGGTAAAATTTTTATATGTCAAAATTATATTATTTCAGTAATGTTGAAATAATGGCATGGAATAAAATGTTTCACAATGAAGTAGGCAAACAAACAGTTTACAGCTAAAGATGAAATCTAGAGTGTAATTAACATTTAATAAACACTGATACTGAGATTTGGATAACTGTTGTGGAATGTATACCTTTATTTCTAAATATTATCTTTGTATTAAGTATTATAGATCAGTGTGTCCATATTGGGTATATAATTATTGCACTGTTTTCTCAGATTTATATTCTGTTTTCTGCAAAAAATGACTCATAAGAATTCACTGTCTGATACAGTAAGTGGGAATATTGTTTCAAAAGACTGTTGACTCTCTGCCAAAATATCATACAAAAAAAATGTGCGGTAAGCATTTTCCCGGAAAGGTATTTCTAGCAGATTCAGTTTGTGCTCATTGTTTTAGACATTTTTCTTAATTAAATCTTTAAAAAGTGGCTGAGAGCTCTTGAGTACTCTATCCAGGGAAAATGCAAAAGATAGCATTTCTGCACTGCACTTACGTGCATGTTCAGAGTCAGACAACCTCTCTGTGACATGCCTTGTCCTGAATGAATGTCCTTTTGCTTTATTGCTTTTTTTACGCCTGTTTAAGAGCCTGTTTTCCACCGTTTTCTGTTTTTGAGGTGAAAATACTTGTCTCTGTTGAGCAGTATGGTTTTATTTGGTGCTTCAAATAGAAAATATAGAACATTATCAAAAAGAAGCAGGGCTGACGTTTTCGAGGATACACCTGGCTTTAGTGTTAACTCCAGAATATGAAAATCATACTGCAAATGTCCTGTTATTACCTAGAACTGCAAAATAGCAAGTTATTTGCCAGTAGTGGGATAATTTCTTGAGAATCAGGTTTTGATGGTCCATTCTCGGGGAGTGCAGAGATATCACTGTCTCCAGTGCTATCAGTATCTGTGTATATACACTTTAGTAGGTATTTATTAGACTTATTTTATAGACTTATTGATATTCTGCTGCTGTAGCCTATATGTAGCCTGAGATGCTCTTCTGTACACCACTGTTGTAATGTGCGGTTATTTACGTTACTGTCACCTTCCTGTCAGCTTCGACCAGTCTGGCCCTTCTCCACTGACCTCTCTCATTAACAACACATTTTTGCACACAGAACTGCTGCTCACTGAATGTTTAATGTTTTGCGCACCATTCTCTGCAAAAAGGTACAAATGCCTAAGGCAGTAACCTATTGGTAGATTGCATACAATTGTACCCCTAGCCAGCAATATATATAATTAACCCAGAGAGAACATTACTGTACTTTCAGGATATATTTAGGAAATTTGATCCGTGAAGAACAAAAATGTACCTCCAATGTCACTTTATTTCTGAGTGTACAATAACACACATACATCTATTGTACAGCCAGGGCACCAGTTAGATGGCATTAAGTTCATAAATAATGGTATAATGGTCTCAGACCCTAATTGTGGAGCATTAAATCGTCAAATATCTGTCTCCAGCGATGGCAAGCAGTTTATCTTTAGCAGAAAATCCATTTATGGGTGTCATGAGAGATCGGGTTCGCCTTAAGAATCCCATTGCGCAATGTGTACTTTCATTATGCGAAGGGTTGCTTTAAGTTCTAATGCAGGTGCTCTTTTTTTTAATTACCTGGCTCTCATTTGTAGTGTAATAATCTATTCCCCTTCGGTGCAAAGCGCAATTCCCGTCTTTTGAGCCAGCCTCAGGACTTTCCCGGCTGCCATGGGTGGGTCTGCTCCGTACTGCAATTCCACGGCCTCCCTCTCGGCCTTTGTAATAAAGAAGCACATCGCTGTCTTCCCCTGCTGATTCAAGCACAAAAACAACAGGAACCTGCTCTTATCCCCAGCTGCACAGAGGAAACAATAACCCACGAGAACACGGAGAGTCTGCCCCTCCCACTCCACCCCTTGTGAGGTACGCAATTAACTTATGATTGTGTGTGTCCGTCTGCTGTTAGTCAATAAATCAATCAATCGATAAATCTATCTAGGATCTATCTATCAACCATTGATCTATCTATCTATCTATCTATCTATCTATCTATCTATCTATCTATCTATCTATCTATCTGTCTAGAATCTATCTTTCTATCTGTCTGTCTACAGCATCTATATTTCTATCTATCAATCTAGTAAGCATCTCTTTCCCGCAGGTCAGGTGTGACATTTAGGTAATGAGGTGGGAGGCACTGCTGTGACTTCAACAGACTCCTTGCTGCTTCAGTGCCAAGACTGCACATTTATTCAGAATTGTCTCCTGATAAATGTTGCTATAACTCTCTTTCTTATGGTTCAAATAATATGTTTTTGTCTCACGAAGGTATCACCGGTTAATATATTCCTCCCTGGCTCCTGCTTTATCTATTTCGGTGTTGAAACTACAGCAGGTGAGGGCGGGGTGTCAGTGGCTGGTCCTACCTCCTTTCATTGATTAGGCGCTGCTTTGTAGTTTCAGGTATGAGAAGGAATATGGTGTCCCAGTGCAAATGAAGCTGAAATGTACAATGTCAAATGTATAATAGGCATATTTATTTGAAGTTTGCTGTTTTAAAGATAACTGCATAATGCTGAAACGGTTTTAAATAGGATTTCCGCTTTCGTAATGATGTCATTTAATGGCACATTATCTTTTTTCCATTTTTAAATAGAATTTTGCCCAGTTTCATCACTCTTCAGCTTGTTGCCTCTGCACCTTCTGTAAATCCTGCTGTACGATTACCAACATGCTAAAACATTTTATCACATAAAGCTCGCTAGAAAAGCTTTTTGAGTGCTTGAATGGCCGGGATTTCATGGACGTTCAGGCAGGGCCAGTGTTAGAAATATCCGTCCCTAATGGCTATGTGGCAGTGAGTTATTGTTGGATGCCTTTGAGGTGGAACAAAGGCCAGTTCCTGAAAGACACTTCTGTAAACCTGACACAATGCCACGGAGTGGGACCCCCCCCCCCCCCCCCCCCACTATCCCACCTTGATGGATAACTGCTCAGAGGTCCTCATAGGGTATACCACTGCTCTGTAGTGTGTGTGTGTGTGTGTGTGTGTGTGTGTGTGTGTGTGAGAGAGAGAGAGAGAGAGAGAGAGAGAGAGAGAGAGAGAGAGAGAGAGGAGAGAGAGATAGAGGGAGGGAGAGAGAGAGAGAGGGGGGGAGAGGGGGGGAGAGGGAGAGAGAGAGAGAGAGAGATAGAGAGAGTGAGAGTGAGAGAGAGAGAGAGAGGGAGGAGAGGGAGAGAGAGATAGAGGGAGGGAGAGAGGGATAAATAAAGAGAAAGGGGGAGGAAGAGGGACAGAGAGCGAGAAAGACAGGGGAGAGAAGAGAGGGAGAGGGAGAGTGAGAAGGAGAGAGAGAAAGAGAGAGTAAGCGAGAGAGATAGGGAGGGAGAGAGGGAGAGAGAAAGATAGAGGGGGGAGGGAGAGAGGGATAGAGAGAAAGAGAGAGGGGGGAGAGAGGGAGATGGGGAGAGAGAGAGGGAGAGAGAGACAGATTCTACCTCTATATATTGGAAGCAGCCTTGAGTTAAAAATAAACCCAGCCTTGCTTGAGGGTTATTGTTTGAGTTGGTAAAAATATGAAAACCAACATTTCCCCCATACACCTCTCCCCATCCCTACATAACTCTGTAACTGTCAGATATATCTTTACACATAAACAAAAGGAATGCAGTATATGATACTCATCACATATGTTGATGTTTTTAATGCTGCTTTTTTTACATAAGCTTGCTGTCATGTGTAGTTATAAATGCACACACACACACACACACACACACACACACACACATACCCACAGACAGACACACACACATACACAAACACCCATACACACACATACACACACACACACAGACACATGCCAAGGGCACTGGGGTCAGACATACAGAGAAGGGCAGAGGGGATTCCTGACCAACTGAGGAGTGTGAAAGAGGCCAACCTTTCCAGCACCTCTGATATACCCACACACACACACACCTACACACACACATGCACACACACCTACACACACACACACACACACACACACACACCTACACACATGCACACACACCTACACTCACACACACACCTACACACGCACCCATTCACACACGCACACACATACCTACACACATGCACACACACACACACACACAAACACACACACATGCACACCTACACACACACACATGCACACACACCTACACACGCACCCACCCACCCACACACACACATACACATGCACACCTACACACACATGCACCTGCCAACACACATGCACACATACACATACACAAACGCACACACCTACACACATGCAACCAACCACCCGCACACACATACACACATCACAGACAGACACACACACAGACACACACATGCATACGCACACATACAAAAACACACACACCCACTCACACACACTCACACATACACACACACACACCTACATACATGCAACCAACCACCCACACACACATACACAGACCCACACACACACGGTATATGGATTGTTCACTTATTTGCTGAATAAACCAGTGAGCGGGAATGCTAAGGCTTGTTAAACTGACAGTAGAGATGTCCTGTGTAGGCGCAGTCAGACTGCTGGCTGCAGCAATGCTGCACTGGGACTGTCAATGTTCACCTCATTATCACAACTCACAGAAACTTCCAGTTAATTCATGCTCCTCTCTGCCTCTGGCACATGTTACCAACCGCTCCTTCCATAAATACCGCGCTATATTTAAAAAAACAAAAAAAAACGGGATTATTTATTTTTGGTGTTCATTAAAATGCCAAGTAATTTAGGGATCGTTTCACGGAGCAGCAGAGGATAAAGCAAAGCCAGACGCATCCACGCATTGTTTAAACAGCAGGATTACGTACACGGAGTAACATGGACAGTTTTTTTTCCCCCTGACGTCTTTCCCCAAATTGGAAAGCTGAAATGTATTCCTTCGCCTGTCTTATCAATGCAGCCGGCTCTGTCAGTTCTGGAGTGCGTGATTCCCGCCCCCTCTCCCCCCCTCTCTCCCACCCTCTGCGGTCCCCTGGCTCAGCTGAGCTGCTCCGCGCAGTGCCCTTCTTGGGCGTCGGATGCTGGAGGAACGCAGGGCCTCTTTCCGATCGCTCATTTCTCATCTCCCGTCTCTGTGTTCTTCGCCCCGACCCAGGAATCCACCGAGGTCCGCCATCTTTAAAGAAAATCCAACCGGCTATATGTTCCTTCTAAGAGCGAGAAGCTAGGTCCCCGAACTTTCCTTGAGCTAGAAAACATGAGCACATCGTTTTTGCGCAAGTATTTTTTCATAAATGCGTGATGTGTAAATGATGGACCTGTGGATCCACCTCTCCACATCTGCCACATGGAGCTGGGAGTAGAAAAGGAGCAAGGAAAGGAATAAATGATTGGAAACAGCCCCAGGTGTCTGCCAACGAGGGGAGGTGACCGTAACAGTCACCCCAGCTGACTGAAACTCTCCCTCAACAGCAGGTCTACAGACTAACCAATCCTGTTCCTGAAGACCTGTCGTAGGTTTTCACTCCAACCCTAACAAAACACACCTCATTCAGCAGATAGAGATCTTGTTGAACTGCTAATTAGTGGAGTCAGGTGTGCCAAGTTAGGGTTTAAAGGAAAACCCACAGGATGGTAGATCTCCAGGAACAGGGTTGGTTAGCACTGGACTGACCAATTACACACTGCCCGTTGGCCAAAGTTCGATCTTTGATACCAATCTGAATATTGTCACATAGTAAACAGACCCATAATATGCTAACGACGGAGTTAATTAAATATTAATGCAATTAGTGAATGTAGATAAAATGCAGTGGGTAGATTTCTGTTTATTGATTTGATGTTACTGGCAGAATTTTTGCCTTATCTTTATCTCTGGTTTCAGTTGCTAGGCACACTGAAAGGCCTTAGTGTGAAGAACTGTAAAAGGTAGACCTTTTATTAGGACCTGTACACCAGCTGGCGGCACGGAGGTCCTGGGTTCGAATCCCTGTCGGCCGGGGCCTCTCTGTGCGGAGTCTGCATGTTCTCCCCGTGTCTGCGTGGGTTTCCTCCCGGTACTCCGGTTTCCTCCCACAGTCCAAAGACATGCACGTTAGGCTGATTGGAGAGTTTAAATTGTCCGTAGGTATGAGTGTGTGAGTGAATGGTGTGTGTGCCCTGCGATGGACTGGTGACCTGTCCAGGGTGTATTCCTGCCTTTCGCCAAATGAATGCTGGGATAGGCTCCAGCCCCCCTGCGACCCTGTTCAGGATAAGCAGGTTAGGATAATGAATGAATGAATGAATGAATGAATGTACACCAGCTTGTTAATGCAAATATTTAATCAGCCAATCATGTGACAGAAATTAAATGCATAAAAGCATGCAGATGTGGTAAAGAGGTTCAGCTGTTTTTCAGACCAAACATCAGAATGGGGAATGTGACCTAAATGACCCTGGAATGATTCTTGGTGACAGACAGGGTGCTTCGAGTATCTCTGAACCTGTGATTGTCCAATAAATACCTTATAAAGTGCTCACCTAATGTACATAGGCTAATTGAACGATTTGTTCCTTGAATCCATCTAAAAAGTAACGAGCACTGTGGCTTACCAAGCCACTTGAAAGCAGTTATAATAATAATTTCAGGATTATTACAAACAGAAAAAAAAAGAATAATAAAAGAATGTGGGGTAGAGGCACAAGTGATGCTTTTTCTTTTCAGCGCCACTTTAGAATTCTCCTCCTAATTAGTTGTCAATCTCAGAGCCAGTCTATGATCGCGTCTCTGAGGGACCGGAGAGACGCTGCTTTTCATTCTCCCTGTTTTCTTTTCTTTTTTTATCTTCCTTCCTCGGTCATTATCTTCCGCTTCCAGTCTACCTTAATGCTAATGAACAAACCTAAACATTTCTCCCCCACTGAAAACGGCTTCATCGTGTTGGTTTCCTTTGCTCCCTATCAATTAAGATCTATCTGACGTGAGTGTGTCTTGCGTCTATCTCCCTCTAAATAACACGCCGATGTGGGCGCAGTTTTGTGGTTGGTTGGTCCTTTCGTGCAGGTTTTTCACTAAAAATCCATCACTGTGCGCGTAAAACGCACACGCTTGTAAACACACACGCCCACACGCACTCATAAATCTAAAATGCATTAATTATCTTTTTTTTCTCGACACGCAATTAAATTCTTATTGGAAATTAATCATCCCAGTGATAAATGACACCCATTGGGGCGCATGCTCCAGAGTGACATGTATATCTCCAGAGTGATCCGTGTAATTACGTTAGCGAGCGGAGAGATGTATGGCTTTTCCATGCGCTACCCCCACGTCTCACTCCTTACTCCATTAGTGTCAGTGGCGTAGACCCAGCTCACGGCTGGACAAATTGCACTGCGTTTATTGTGTGATATTGTATCGGCCGAAACCAGCGCGTGGCGGGGCAGCTGCAGACGCCCGGTCCCAGTAGGGCACGAACGTCCGCCTCAAAGTTCGTCTCAATGTCAGCTTGGTGTGTTCTCAGCAGCCAGTGCACAGTATAGCTCTTCCTGTGAATTTATTTATTTTGATTATTATTATTTTTTTAACAAGCAGGACTTTTTTCATTCAAGTACAAATGGTTCTCTCAATTATACAGGACTGCAACGGTGGACTGACATTGTCTCATACGGGAGCTCGGTGTCCTTTCGTCCCACAGGGATCTATTAAAGTATGGCAGCCTGTCGCACAGAACGGGGCTGCTGCAGGTCTCAGTGTAATAGGTGATCAATAATGAGAGAACGCATGGAAATGCAAGAAAGCTCTTTCTAAATATCAAACGATTAAGTATGAATTTGTCCTAGACCGGATTTGTTCTTTCAAATGATTGCATATGTTTTGGTATACCCATTTGGTAAAGCTATGGTGTCTACAAATATATATTTTCCGTATGTGTGCATGCGTGTGTGTGTGTGTGTGTGTGTGTGTGATGTACTATACTACATTATAATACATTATTGCATGCAAGGATGCGTATTACCACCATACGGTGTGTTCTTACTTTCAGGTGTCTCTTTAAATTTACCTGATGGATGAGTAAACAAACTTCAGAGGCCACTTGAAATACTTCCAGGGGGAAAAACATCACCACTGTGTGTTGGTCAGGCAGCCAAGATCAGCAGCAAGTGACTGACTTGATTCAGCTTCCATGTGATTGACAAAAGCACATCACATGACCACACAGAAGCTACAGAACCTTGCTGCTTTTTGGCTGTTTTGTGAACACTCAATCGATAACAGTGGTGAGGCGGTTTTCTTGCCCAGATGCATGACACACTGCCTCTGAAGTGTCGATGCGTACTGCCACATCTGGTGTGACTCATTCTGCTGCTGCTGTCAGCTGTCACATCATCCATGAAGACTAGCGATCCAGTTCCAGTGGCAGCCATACATGGCCAAGCCATAATACTACCTCACTACCTCACACATAGCCAACCCATAACACTACCTCACTACCTTACTCATGGCCAAGCCATAATACTACCTCACTACCTCACACATAGCCAACCCATAACACTACCTCACTACCTTACTCATGGCCAACCCATAACACTACCTCACTAACTTACACATGGCCAAGCCATAATACTACCTCACTACCTCACACATAGCCAACCCATAACACTACCTCACTACCTCACACATAGCCAAGCCATAACTCTACCTCACTACCTTACACATGGCCAAGCCATAACACTAATTCCAGCATGTTTCACAGATTGGGGGTGGGAGCGTGTGGTGGTTTGGATCATGAGCTGTTCCTTTCTCCACACTTTCCTCTTTCCATCACATTGGACCATGTCAATACTTGTCTCTTCTGTCCTTGAAATATTGATCGAGAGCTCAAGATTTTCTCTGGTTTGTATCTCACAGTGCACCCTCTGAAGGTATGCTGGTGTAATGTCTTTATTTGAGTCTTTCACATCTATGCCTACATCCTGGGGAGTGTTCTTGATCAGTTTGACTGTTGTACCACGGTTTTTATTCACAATTGTATGTATTCTTGGATCATCCACTACAGCGGTGTTCTGTGGTCTACCAGGTTTGCTATCGCTTAGCTCGCCACTGTCATCTTGCTGCCGAACAATGAATCAAAGTTTATTTTGTCCTACCTCATTCTTCATTATATTTGTTGGAAAAATGATATGCTGTATGTATTGCCTACTACATTAGACAGATGTGGTTCATTGATATATGTATCATAATTTCACTGATTCCTGTTCTTCTTTCGACATTGAATTTAGAATTTTCATGCAATTGACAAAGGGCATGAGAGATTATACAAGAAAAACAAATACATTTGTTCAGGCAAAGAGCTGGCGGATTTTTGTGCATGCAAGGCCAGGTCGTTTTAATTCCTCTCCGGTAACGTGCAGGATGCTTCCTCTCACTGCAGTAATGGACTGCCGAGAGAACAGGACAGTGTACGGGAGACAAAATGAAAATTGCGCTGGAACCCTAAACGACATCGTAAAACCTTACGAGTCTCCAGATGACACTTGGCGATATATAAAAGCCATAAAAGTACTTAAACTTGCAGCTTAACAGGTTTGTACAAACCGGATTTAATGTTTTGCAGATTTAATTCAGCTTGTGGAGATCTATCACCTCATAGGCAGAACAGGAGGTGGGGGAAAGAGCTTTGATATTCATTAAATGGCTCCAATATATTGGCATTCAAAATTATGGAGTCATCTGGAAATCTTATTGAATGTCAAATAAGCAGAGGAGACCATATGTAAACCCATGGTTCCTGGAGAATTTCATTATGCCTTTAGAATGAAAATATGAAATGTATATTTTATTTTCTTTGTTCCTTTCTTGTCAACTGTTGTCAATGCGGGCTGGCAGTGGGGGCATCTAATACCAAAGAAGAAGATCCTACGGCGAGGAGATATGGCAATCCTTAATTACATTTTTCAAAAGAGAATATGATTGTATTGAGGGAATATTTGTGATTACATCCATCAGTTCACATTTTTGAGGTTTTTTTAAATGTATTTAATGTGTATCTGTTGTATTTTTGTATAAATCACATCTCATATTATAACATTTAGTACAATTAAGGACAGACACCCATTGTACACTTACTCAGATTTAAACATGGCTTGTGTCTAAGTGTCCAGTTTTAAGATTTTACTTCAGAGTTGAAGCTTTCAGAGAAAGGAACGCAATGCATCTATCCTGCAGGCAAAAAAAGAAAAAGTAAAATAAATAAATAAATGCATCTGATGTTCAATCATTTCCTGACTGTCTAAACAAGAAAATCAATAACAAATGTTGAATGCAAAACCTGTTGCTTGGGGGTAAAAACAAATGAACAAACAAAAAAAAACAACAACATTTTGTTCATCGCTGTGGAATATGCCAAGGCTAAACATTAATGCAGCTCCTTCCTGTATAATATTCTGTGTTTTAGGTGATCCTATATCCCATGCTGGGGAGCAGCGGAAGGTGTGCAAATCCTGAATGAATGACCGGAAAAAAAACAGATGAAAACAAAAGCAGTGAACTTCAGACTATTAGCCCACACCACGATATCTGTGGAAGCCGATGTGAGAAGCAGCATGATATTGTTCTTGGGGAAAGAGGGTGTCTGCGAGAGATGCATGCTGGGAAGGGGGAGGCCTTCCTATTCTGCAGGTCTTGTCCACCTGACTATGCAAGTATTGGCAGGACGGATAATATGGTCAGATGTGATGGTAGACTGGAGGAAGCCACAGAACACCAGAAGAAACATTACAGTGTGAGAGAAACCCAGTGCAGGCTGTTAGCATAGTGAGCAACATCCACCAAAAACCTTAGAGCAGTGGTCCTCACTCCTGGTCCTGGAGAGCAGCAGGGTGTGCTGGGGTCCTCACTCCTGGTCCTGGAGAGCAGCAGGGTGTGCTGGGGTCCTCACTCCTGGTCCTGGAGAGCAGCAGGGTGTGCTGGGGTCCTCACTCCTGGTCCTGGAGAGCCGCAGGGTGGGCTGGGGTCCTCACTCCTGGTCCTGGAGAGCCACAGGGTGTGCTGGGGTCCTCACTCCTGGTCCTGGAGAGCCGAAGGGTCCGTTAGTATCCTCACTCCTGGTCCTGGAGAGCTGCAGGGTGCGCTGGCTTTTGTTTTCCAATTCAGACCCAAGAAACCAGGTGAGATGTGTTAACTGTGTAATCAACTGCTTTAATTGATCAATTAAGTGCTGAGTAACAACAAAAACCAGATGGAGGAGAGATTTAGAGAAGTGGTGCCCAGTTCTGCTCCCAGAAGGCCACAGCGTGAGCTGGTTTTTGATGTCACTCAGTAAGTAGTTTATGAAAGAGTTAGAACATAAGACAATTGCTGATGGCAACAGGCCGTTCAGCCCAGCATAGCTCATCATTTTTATTTTTTTATTTTGAATAGACATATGGACACAATAGGAGACACGGCAATATAAAACCATCAACAAACAATGAGATCAATCAAACCGGAATAAAAACTATTTCTAACCTGGTTTCAAGGGTGTGAACTGGTTGTGGAAATATGAGGTGAACGCTAAGAATCAGTGCACCCGGCAGCCCTCCTAGACCAGGATTGAGGATGACTTATTTTAGTATAGTGGAAAATGAAAAATGAATGTCTGCAAGACTCTGCCCGAAAACAGCAATATTACAGAAGTCATAAATTTGTTTTTTGTATTACCTAGCATATGAATGATGGGAAAACTGTTCAGCGACAGAGGACTATATCAGTCACTGCGTTAGACTGATCGGTGGTGATGTTCCAATGGGTTATCTGAGCCGCAGAACCGCTGTCTGTGTGCATCAGCTCGATCTTCACCCTGGAGCCCCTCGGTCCGGTCGCAGCCGTGATAGAGCGAACCTGTGGACATTCAGCGTTCACTGAGATGAGCCTGAACCGCCTTTCTGCTGTAGTCCGACCCTTGCTAAAGCCATCCCTGCTGAAAAAAAAAAAAAAAACAGCTCAAGCTTGGTTGTGAAACCGCTGGTAGCTGGTTGACCAGCTCAGAACAATTCTGTACTCAACGTAGTTTGACCAGCTGGTACAGATGGTAGCTGGTCATTTCAATCTGGCCATAGTTGGATTTCACACCAGGGATCAAATCTGATGCCAGTCCTGCAGGCTAAAGGCCGGTTGACTTTAACGATGTGCAATGCATGTCGCTGGTCTTAACAGCATTCGGATTATATTCGGGGCGACTGCTAAGGACAGCGACTGCGGTCTACACCAGGCAACAATAAAGCATTCATGAATGTTCTGTGATTTCAGTGGCGCGACGCTGGCCTCGAGACATCGGCATCCTCTCTAGCGGTGACACGTTTGCCGGGGAAGAAAGCGCCGCAGTGAGTGAGGAGCAGGTGTCAGGGCTGTTTTTGGCGGTTTGTTAACGAGGAGGACAGCGTGATGGTGAGATGCAAACTGAGGGCAGAGAGAGAAGAGCTTCAGGCTGAGTTCAGATACCAGAACGAGGGGGCATAAATGAAAATTTGGCCAAAGGATGAAATCTCGGCGGCACGGATGGTGCTGTGGGTAGCACTGCCGCCCTCACAGCAAGGAGGTCCTGGATTTGAATTCTGGTCAGCCGGGGCCTCTCTGTATGGAGTTTGCATGTTCTCCCTGTGTTCGTGTGGGTTTCCTCCAGGTACTCCGGTTTCCTCCCACAGTCCAAAGACATGTAGGTTATGCTGATTGGAGAGTCAGCATAACCTACACAGACATTAGGAAGTATTTTTTTCACACAGAGAGTGGTCACTGTATCAAGACCAGGCTTGATACAGTGCTATCTAGATTTCAGGTAAAGTAAGCAGTAGGTACACTTTAGTGGTAGGAAAAGGTGAGCATTGCTGAGATTGTTTTCATCATTATCTCGTGTTATGTTGTCATGTTATTTTATTTTATTTTATTTTATTTAATTTTATTTTATTTTATGTCATTTTATTTTATGTTATGTTATGTTATGCTATGCTATGCTATGCTATGCTGTTATGATATGTTATGTTATGTTATGCTATGTTACGTTCTGTTCTGTTCTGTTCTGTTCTGTTTTGCTATGCTATGCTATGTTATATTTTGTCATTATGTAATGTTATTTTACTTTATGTTATGTTACGCTATGTTATGTTATGTTGTTATGTTATGTTACGTTATGCCATCCTCTAACCGAATAATACTTACAGAGGGTGGGTTAAAGTCCCTGGAATTCCAGGGAATTTAACCCAGCAGCTTGCTGGGGTCTGAATAATTGGAAAGCAACAAAGCAGTGACGTTAGCTACAGTATCTCAGCTGAATGGGGGGCTGGAAGGTAAAGTTGTTTAAGTGTTTAGTGTTGTGCTCCGAGATTGCTGTGAAGCGGCTAGTCTGTGTGCCTTGTCCTCAGGGAGAGAAACTCAGCGCGACTTCAAAACAGATATTCTGATACTTAGACCCTGAGCTGGAGGAGAGGCAAACCAAAATAAATAAGTTAGCGAGCAAAAGGAGCTTGTTACTGGTAACAAGGACCAAATAAATGGCCTCTTTATGACTTGGGTGACTGTCTGAGACAGACAGAGAATTGGAAACTGTCCTCGGCAACAGAGCCAGAGAGGCAGCAGCAGACTTCATGCAGAGGTGGGGCATTAATGCTGCTGGTGATGTCATCCTTTTCCAGCCAAGCTAAACAAGCAGCCCGGGGCACTTTCAATCGGAAAACGTTTCGCTAAGTTTTCTTTCCAGTGGTGTGCGATGTTTTGCAACAGGATTTAAGGTATGTTTGTTCCCGTTTGATGGGTGTGTCGGGGGGGGGGGGGGTCCAAATCGATAACGACGTACAACGCCTTCTCAGATGCCACAGGAGCAAACCGTGCTTCATCAGTCAGTCCGCCCCTGGTTCGCCCACGGTTTGCAACAGGATGTTCAACGTGTCACTGTTTCCATTCAAATACAACGTTTCGCTACGTTCTGGGATCCACTACAACCTACAGCAACAGTCATACATTGGGGACCAGTGGTAGGGCGGGTAATACAAGGGCCCACTAAAACCAGGCAGCAAGACCCATTATGATAAAAAGGTGATGTTAGAATTCCTGATGACATCATGCTCACGGGCAGGACTGAGGTCGGAATTCCGAAGTCACAGTAGCACCGGAATGGTGGAGGGTCAAAGTTCTGCTCGATAATGGAGGCACACATTCCCACATTCCCTAAGACGGAGCAGAGGCCCTCTGCTGATGAACCTCAGTGCTAATGGCTAAAGTTAATGGCTGGCCAGTAGGAGGTTAGACAGAAGACTATAAAGGCCAACCACAGTCAAACCTTGTAAACAAACTCAGCAGGACTTTTTACTTTTTTACCCCTGGATTTTCCATCTCTGATTCCATCTATGGCTGTCAATGTATTGAATTTTCAGAGAAAAGATCATGGATTCAATCAGAATCCAACCATGACCATGACAAAACAACTCTAAAAAAATGTGTTTTCATTTTTATTCGTACATTTTTTTGGCAACTTTGTTTTGGTGAAATCAAGCTTCTAATAATTGAATTACAGGTACAGACATATTGAATCCAGAATTGGGTTTGTCTGTAGTCTGTGGGGCGTATAATTGCTAGAACAGGAATAAATGTGACTCATAAAATGTACGCAGGTACAAAGTGTCAGGAGAAGAGTGAGAGGATTTGAATGTTGAGCAGCATTTTCTGTGACACATGAGGAATGGCAGAACAGGATGGAGATCAGATCTTAAGAGCCGAGACAGGCTGAACAGCCTGTTCTCATCATTATATATGATTTCATTCACTTTATGCACGCCTTGGTCTGGTAACCACATAAGGCGGGCGAAAATTGAAAAGACTGATGTCATAAAACGGGTATCATACTTTTATGTATCCGATCACAACCAGTGAAAGTGTTTGACTGAATTTTAATTAATGTTTAGGAAAGCCGCAAACCTTCAGCTGGATGTGATGAGGAATTAGCTGTGAGTCTAGCACACATCACGAGTTCCCAGTGTTTTTTCCGTTACTTCTCTCAGTATCACACGTATACGGTGGCCCACAAGGACCATAGAGCAAAAGTGAAAGGACCAACATTAAGGGGGATGATGTGCCTCAAATAAAGTAATTATCAAAATGTAAAAATGCTACAAAAAGCTAAAGCAAATGCAACAATAGAAATGTGCTGCAAGACAGAAATATACTGCAAAATGCCAAAGCACAGGTATGTTTGTGCTTGTAGCATGATTGTTCTTTTTGCATTCATTCAGTTTATTTTTAAAAAAAATTATTTTATTTAATTTAAAACAAAATGTTTTATTTCATTTGTTTGCATTGTTTCTGGACTAAAATGGGAACGCAGCACGTTCCCATTTTACATTGGGCCTTTGGCATGTGTGTGCATGTACATGTGTACACGAACACACACACACACGCACACACACACACACACACACACACACCTATCCCAGGGTTGCAGCAGTGTATTCCACTTACATGCACAATGACTTTCTAATTCAGCCTATTATTAAATGTTTATTAAATATGAATTATTCATATGAAACATTGGGGAGAAAATATGTCGCTCGTGTAGCTGAAGGGGCTGCGTCAGACTAAGGTTTTCTTATTTTCTCCCATCTGTTGATGGAGGCCAACAAGCGCCGTCATATTAGTTTGCAGACTGCTTTCTGTGTTATTCCCCATCTCCTATGTCTCTCAGTGCCAGTCTGAGGGAGAAGTTGGGAGAGAGGGTGACGCACTTTGATGATGTCACTACTACTGCTGTGAATAGTTTGGGACTCTGGGACACTGGACTGGGTGTCTTAAGCACACCCCGTTTTTGATTGGTACACCCAGAAATTGAATGTTTATGTGACAGAGAATAACCCTGCTGTAGAAAAACAGCTCAAGCTATGTTGTGAAACAGGTGGTAGCAGGTTGACCAGTTCAGACCAGCTCCATACTGAACAACACCACCAACAGCTCAAACTATGTTTTAAAAGAAATAAATTCATAGCTGGACTTTACACCAAGGATGTTATCCAATCAACTTTGGCGTTAATTAGATTAAAAACCCCACAAAACCTACGTGGGAACTTTCACAGACATTGGTACAGGCAGGTCTGTAATAATTTTCAATGATCTTGTAGGATCTGCTTGCAATACATGAATCAGGATGTACGTTGTCGTTGAAGTGCATGGCTTGTTCGGTTCACAGGAGGCAAAACCAGTCATCTGACAGTCAGAGGGTGCAATCCCCCACCCTGGGTGTGTCTAAGTGTCCCTGAGCGAGACACCTAACCCCCACTTCCTCCTGACAAGATGATTGGTATGAATGCCAACTATTTACCATATTTATGATGATAAATAATAATAATTTGTGATTTTTCTGATGCTTTTATCCAAAGCAACTTACAGTTGATTAGACTAAGCAGGGGACAACCCCCTCTCCAATGTGGGGTTAAGGGCCTTGCCCAAGGGGCCGACAGCTGTGCAGATCTTATCGTGGCTACACCGGGGCTTGGACCACCAACCTTCTGGGTTCAGGTCAGATACCTTAGTCACTAGGTTACCGGCTGGCCCAAGTCTGATCTGTCACACCCACCCCCTCCCCTCTTCCCATCCCCCTCATTTATCTAAAAACAACAGAAGGGGCGGCCCTCTGTCTCTGGGTGTTGTTTCTGTGAAAGATATATCTCTGCTGTTGGCTACAGACACACAGGCCCCGAGTGGAGATGAAATTGGATATCTATAATTCAGTGCATGATTCAAAATGTTCCTAAAACTGTGTTTTTGAAAAAGGGCCTTTTTGATTACACTTGTTATTATTTATCTCTGCTTTCTTACCTGCTTATCATATTCCAGACTATGCGATAGGCATTACTGTCAACTCTCACAATAAACATATCTACTAGAAAGTGATGGATTGCACGTAGATATGATGAATTGCATATGTAGTTCAGTTTGATGAGCATACGTTTGATGTGTTTATCTGATATCCTTTTGGGGGGAAAGGATTTCTGCTCTCTACTGCACATCTTTGAAATTGTCCTCAGGAAGTTTTCCAGGATACTAGGTGGTGAAAGTTATTGAATTTGCTTTCAATATCACTTGAGTGTTCTCAATGTGCATTCAGACCGGTAATATTGGATATTACACACGGGGATACTGTTTCCCCCGAAGATGAGACGGAAAGATGGGGATGTAGTTACTGCCATTGATGTTGGCCATAACGGTGGAGGATTATTATTATTATTTAATTCTTAAAATTATTATTATTATTATTATTATTATTATTATTATTATTATTAGTAGTAGTAGTAGTAGTAGTACATTACATTACATTACATTATTGGCATTTGGCAGACGCTCTTAGTAGTAGTAGTAGTAGTAGCAGTAGTAGTAGTAGTAGTAGTAGTAGTAGTAGTAGTAGTAGTAGTAGTTTTTATTTTATTTGATTTATATTATGATTTTTTTAAGGCGAGGGGCCTGGTGCACAAAGCAGGATGACTGAGTTAGCTGGATAACTGCACTGAGTAAAACCCACAAAGCAGGATTACTGAGTTAGCTGGATAACTGCACTGAGTAAAACCCACAAAGCAGGATTACTGAGTTAGCTGGATACTGCACTGAGTAAAACCCACAAAGCAGGATTACTGAGTTAGCTGGATAACTGCACTGAGTAAAACCCACAAAGCAGGATTACTGAGCTAGCTGGTTAACTGCACTGAGTAAAATCCACAAAGCAGGATTACTGAGTAAACCCCACAAAGCAGGATTACTGAGTTAGCTGGATAACTGCACCGAATAAAACCCACAAAGCAGGATTACTGAGTTAGCTGGATTTGTAAAATACCCCCCAGATCCTAATGGCATCCATTGAGCCTGAATCAGTGGGCCTAATTTTCTTTTTGTTTTTGTTTTACAGCAGACTCTGTAAACCACCAGAGTGTCAGGTGCAAATAGCCTTTCATTCATAAATAATTAAATAATTAAATCAGTTGCCAAGTTTTATCATTTCAGCAAACCTGAATCAGTCAATAATTTGTATTTTTAGGGGATGAATTAGTGTTAATTTTGGTTTTATAAATGCGCTGCAGGAAATTGCGCATAGTTATTATCTACTTATGCCTCTGAACTATGCCTCTAAATATGTAATATAATCAATATTACAAAGCACAGGGGCTGTAGTGCCTCTTGTGTGTTTTCTCCATCCGAAGAAGCCTGAACTGAACTGAAAATGAAAATCCATGTTCAACTCTCCGACGTCCCAAGGTTGCAGAGGATATGGTGCTGCTGAATCAATATTAAGGCAATCATGGACTGTTTTTGAGGTGTTTCTTTCCTGACCTTGAAAGGATAGATGCGAGATCGGTGCTGAAAGGAAACCTTTTTTTCAGCCCGTGTCAAACAAATAAGCAAATATTTTACTACACAGCAGTTCGGTGTCAGACAAAGAGTTTTACGGAGATTTCTAGCACAGATGTCAACATCCGTCCTTATTTTCTTGTTCTGAGAACTGAGCCATTACAAGGGGTGTGATTTGAAATTCTCAGTTAAGTGTGCACAAGGATATGTTACCCCCTAGATTAAATAAGATTAATTCATCGAACGCATGCTGAGAAATTCATGCAACTTTCACTCAGTTTGTCTAAATCACAATGGAGTCCCCTTGTATTCATAATGAACCTCTGTCTACAGAGTGAAATAATTCTGTGCATGCTAAAGCTAGGTTTTACTTCTCATAGATAACTGATTCTGAGCATATGGATCTGGGTTAAATCCCCCTTTGTAACTTTTTGTTTCTTTGTTTCTTTAACTTTTTATTCTCACTTACCCAATGTCACAATACAAAAGATATCTCTCTGCTGAACACTCATCTCGGGATAAGTGGACCCTAGTCTTGATGATGGCTAGCACACAGTGAACATGTGCTCAACAGCCTTAACTCAGCACAAGTTAAGGCAATAACAAAAACATCCACTGTTCTCCAGTGCCACATTCCAGATCCACTGATCACATAACTACACCAGGGCTTATTGTTTATCATGTTATATGTTTTTTGATTAATTATTGCTTATTATTTTTGCATTTTGAAGGATGGTAGAGCTTGCATATTGTTCATGACAATGACACCTCACTAGTGTAAATAAAGTATTGTGTACGAACATGTACTATTACAGACATTGTGTAATTTGCTTGAATTCAGTTGTAAAAGTGTAATTGTTGTAATGCACTGTACTGCATGTCTGTCTTTATTTTACTGAAGCAGAAAGAGAGACTGCACGCGTTAGGGAATGACGGGAAGGACTCCGGGGTGGAGGTAGCGTGTCGCTGTTGAGGGGTACAGAGAGGCTCTCCTCAGTCCAGGTTATAGCGTCTCAGAGCAGCTGAAGGATTCTCCCTCCGTCTTCAAAGCTCAGGATCCCAATTCGCTCTGACGAGTTAATCCAAGCGCCGTTCTCCTCTCTCTCTCATATGCGGGGGTTACATCAAGAACGAAAAAAAATGTGTCTGCAGAGTCTCTGCATGAGTTTTTAAGGGTAATAACCCTCTGTAACTCCAGCTCTCGGGCTGACAGCACTGCCCGGACAACGCCGTCCTGATTCCTCCGGATGTTGCCGAGCCTTTGCCACTGGGACGATGCGGCACTGCTGAGAAATATTTATACATGTATTATTCCCCAAACCCTGAAGTAAAGAGCGTACCACAGGATGACTGGCCGTAATTACACTGTCCACATCAGCTCTGCCATAGGCCCAAACCTTTCACAGAAAGAGCCTGCCTGCCAGCAAACAAGGGAGGGATTTGTCCAACCTGTCTTACTGTTGGTGTTTTATTAAGTCACATCCACTGCAAAGAAGGCTTATTCCACAGGATTAATCCAGCCCATTGTCTTCCCTGAGCCCTTGTTTCAAAACATAGATGTCACCTGCATCGTTCCACAATAAAAAAATAAATAAAATAAAATGGTATTTTTTATTCTGGATATTGAGGTCAGAAACTGTATTTAAAGGGCATTGTCAAACAATCACACATCTGAATGGCTTTCATTAAAAAGTGGATTGTGCCTATTTGCCCATTTCCAAAAACAGAAGCGAAATAGCCTCACAGTTATAGTGTAGACCAGCGCTACTCAACCCCACGTCTTGCAGGCCGCAGTGTCTGCAGTGCAGCTCAACTCCACGTCCTGCAGTGTCTGCAGTGCTACTCAACTCCACGTCCTGCAGTGTCTGCAGTGCTACTCAACTCCACGTCCTGCAGTGTCTGCAGTGCTACTCAACCCCACGTCCTGCAGTGTCTGCAGTGCTACTCAACTCCACGTCCTGCAGTGTCTGCAGTGCTACTCAACCCCACGTCCTGCAGTGTCTGCAGCGCTACTCAACTCCACGTCCTGCAGTGCTACTCAACTCCACGTCCTGCAGTGTCTGCAGCGCTACTCAACCCCACGTCCTGCAGTGTCTGCAGTGCTACTCAACTCCACGTCCTGCAGTGTCTGCAGCGCTACTCAACTCCACGTCCTGCAGTGTCTGCAGCGCTACTCAACCCCACGTCCTGCAGTGTCTGCAGTGCTACTCAACTCCACGTCCTGCAGTGTCTGCAGCGCTACTCAACTCCACGTCCTGCAGTGTCTGCAGTGCTACTCAACCCCACGTCCTGCAGTGCTACTCAACCCCACGTCCTGCGGGTTACAATGTCTGCAGTGCTACTCAACTCCACGTCCTGCAGTGTCTGCAGTGCTACTGAACTCCACGTCTTGCGGGCCGCAGTGTCTGCAGTGCTACTCAACCCCATGTCTTGCGGGCCGCAGTGTCTGCAGTGCTACTCAACTCCACGTCCTGCAGTGTCTGCAGCGCTACTCAACCCCACGTCCTGCAGTGCTACTCAACCCCACGTCCTGCCGGTTACAGTGTCTGCAGCGCTACTCAACTCCACGTCCTGCAGTGTCTGCAGCGCTACTCAACTCCACGTCCTGCAGTGTCTGCAGCGCTACTCAACTCCACGTCCTGCAGTGTCTGCAGCGCTACTCAACCCCACGTCCTGCAGTGTCTGCAGTGCTACTGAACTCCACGTCTTGCGGGCCGCAGTGTCTGCAGTGCTACTCAACCCCACGTCCTGCAGTGCTACTCAACCCCACGTCCTGCCGGTTACAGTGTCTGCAGCGCTACTCAACTCCACGTCCTGCAGTGTCTGCAGCGCTACTCAACTCCACGTCCTGCAGTGTCTGCAGCGCTACTCAACTCCACGTCCTGCAGTGTCTGCAGCGCTACTCAACCCCACGTCCTGCAGTGTCTGCAGTGCTACTGAACTCCACGTCTTGCGGGCCGCAGTGTCTGCAGTGCTACTCAACCCCACGTCCTGCGGTGTCTGCAGTGCTACTCAACCCCACGTCCTGCAGTGCTACTCAACTCCACGTCCTGCAGTGTCTGCAGTGCTACTCAACCCCACGTCCTGCGGTGTCTGCAGTGCTACTCAACCCCACGTCCTGCAGTGTCTGCAGTGCTACTCAACCCCACGTCCTGCAGTGTCTGCAGTGCTACTCAACCCCACGTCCTGCGGTGTCTGCAGTGCTACTCAACCCCACGTCCTGCAGTGCTACTCAACCCCACGTCCTGCGGGTTACAATGTCTGCAGTGCTACTCAACTCCACGTCCTGCAGTGTCTGCAGTGCTACTCAACTCCATGTCCTGCAGTGTCTGCAGCGCTACTCAACTCCACGTCCTGCAGTGTCTACAGCCCTACTCAACCCCACGTCCTGCAGTGTCTGCAGTGCTACTCAACCCCACGTCCTGCGGGTTACAATGTCTGCAGTGCTACTCAACTCCACGTCCTGCAGTGTCTGCAGTGCTACTCAACTCCACGTCCTGCAGTGTCTGCAGTGCTACTCAACTCCACGTCCTGCGGGCCGCAGTGTCTGCAGGCATTTGCTCCCACCGTGTGCTACACCACCTGATCTCACAAATTATTTTACCTGCTTGCTTCAGATAATAAGCTAATTAGTGAAATCGGTGGAGGGTGCACACACTGCGGCCCGCAGGACAGTTGAGTAGTGCTGGTGTAGGGTATAAGAAGTAGAGAACGATCTGCTCTGTGCAAAAATCATTGCACAAACACACTCCTCACCCCCTCTGTGCTTTCTGACCAATCACAGTGCAGCAGTGCTGTCCCAGTGCTCTCTGATTGGCACAGCTAATAAGGCTGCCCGAGAATGCCGTGGGGACCACAGCTTCCTGTTCACATGGAGATGTGACATGGAGCCTCCAAAATACAATGTAAGTAGAGTATCTCTCTAGGACTGTCTGATTTGATGTTTCTGCAGGGAGGACACGGTCAGGACAGTACAGACATATTTTTAATTGCATGGAACCTTCTGAAAAGCTAAATGAAAGGCAATTAAATAAAATAACATAAAAATCGAAAATAAATAAATAAATAAACAAACAAACCATGTCTGTACAAAAACCTTAATTTTCATTTTTAAGCTCCTGTCAAATCTGTAAGGATTTATTCTTATTCTGATGTGCCTTTTATGCCGATTACGGCTTGATGTTCTTTGATTATGGGTGATGCTGATGTTGTGCACAGCTGTTAATTACGAGGCCTACTCCTACAGGATTCCCCTCCGCCATCTCCACCAGCAGGCCTCTCTCCTGTGGAAACTGGAATTACACGACAAAGGGAAATTACTGAAGTGCATCGCCATTGAGCCTGATATGAATGGCAAACACAGTTCTTTCCTTCGCAATAAGTCAGTGCTGAGAGACTCAGGATCATCGGGTAAGTGACACGTAAACCATTTCTGCACCGCGTGTCTCTTGTCTTCAGACACAAGCTTTTGTGTAGCTCTCATTGCTGCTGAAAGCGCTATGAATGGCAAGCAGACATTGTTTCCTTAGCGGAGACAGTCAACAACGAGAGCGACAGAACCGCTCGGGATCATCAGGTAACTGTGAAATAAATCTCTATCGTGCCTCGCCTCTGTCATCTTCGCAAACAGACGTGTACTTACTGAGAGCAATTGAATATTTATCTTGTAGTTTATTGCGTTTTGTAGGCAGCAGGTTTAACGTACCCAAAAGCCAAAAGCTGTAAGTGAGAATGAGTTCTGTGTCAGATTAAAGCTAAATAAAGGGCCAGACATCTTTCAACTTATCAGTATGAGTATTTCTTTTAGACATTTTGCCGATAGAATAGTTGGATCTATTGAATTATTATGCCATTTTCCATTTAAAAGATGTGTGCCTCTTACTTGAAACTGCACTAGTAAACTATTTGTATTCGTATACTGCATAGGCGGGGATTAACTAAATATTGATTGAGGGAGATATGTTTTGGTCATTGGATTCTAATCATAATCACGGCCTTAAAACAATGCAGGACAGCCAGACTAGGAATGAAATGGCTGTACATTTGACGAAACCAGCAACTGTATTGGACCTAATCATAACGCAATCCATCCGATTGTTGCTTTCATATCGAGTCAGCCAATTCCCTTTCCTGAAGCCTTCATTATTAACTCTGCGAGGCCTTTAAAATAAAAACAACCTTTGCCTTTAAACTGTGTTTCCACGATCCAAACACAGCGGAGAAGGAACACGAAGTTCCACCAGCGCGACAGCTTTAGCGTCGTCACCTGTGGCGTGCCGTTCAGGATTAGCCTTCCCGCGTTCGTTTGGGTGCGCTTTAATGGCTTCCTCCGGCAATCCGACGCCGCTTCCAGCTTTCAAGCTCCCGGCCATAACTCGCAGTGACACACATGACAAATAACAGCCCCGCAATTGCCCCGTGCGCTGTGAGCAAATCTGAACCGTTGACAGTATGAGTCATGAGGGCGTCGGCACACAACAGACAAACGAAAAAATGCAAAAAAAAAACCCGCCCAGACGTTCTCCCGCGTCCGGCCGCACGTCTCCCGCAAAATCACTAACGGACGTTGCCGCCGTCTGTCTCCGGTTCATGCCCGATCGGTACCAGTTTCTCGTCCGGGTTCCCCCGGGAGACCGTCCGCTCGGCGGGACAATATTAAGGCCTGTCGGAGGGGGCGACGGGGAGCAGCTACTCAAGGTCACCCCCGCGCTCTCAGCCTTCCCCGGGAGGTTCAGGGGTCTGCTGTAATGGTGTCTCCCGTGTTAAGCACCTCTCCTTCCAGCGTACTGCCTCTGTGAGCATCTAACTCATTCTTATCACCGCCTGTCTTAGGCTATCGCCCTTCCCCTGCCGTAAAATACGTGTGTGCTTTATTTATGCTCCCTGTATGGTTGGCATGCTCCAATGTGGGAACCTGTTGTTGTTGTTTCTCATTTATTTGGAAAAAAGAAATGTCATACTACTGTGGGGTTATTGAACAGCTTGTCATGGAGACTGTTTTTAACCGATGACATAACTGTTACTTATCAGTATCATTTGGCACAATGATTTTGACTAGGATGTTGCCACAGCACTGATGACATCAGAGTGCAATGATTGGTCAGCAGGAATGTTGTTCCCAGAAAAATAGGGGGAGTTCAATCCAGGAACATGTCCTACTTTGTAAAATCACATTATCCCTGCAGCCATGGCTGGACTGGGCCACTGGATTTTCTGATTAAATAATAAACAGCACATATTGTTGTGTTATAAAGGTATGACTGATATTCCGTTGATATTTTGCACCAGATGCCGTAGTGGATACTGGATGTGGTTCACATGCTAAATTGAACTCATCTTCACAAGGTGAGAAAGGGCACCGGCGTTCCCACTGGGAATACCGGGAGAGGGAAACATGGAGAGGTGGAGGGATGAAGCCACCAGGACTCATGCTGGTCACGGATCCTTTGGCTCTCCTCACCTTGGCCCTGGGAGGAGGGATATCGTCCAGAAGAAGAACCCTTGGAGGTCCAGTGGAATGATGAGGAGCACACAGCCCACCTGATTGGCAGATATTCACCAATCCTCATTGGTATTGGACACTGCACCTGCCCCTGAAGAATGTCACCAGGATCCTCACTTGAGAGCCCTATATAGCAAAAGGTTAACTTGTCGGGTAACACTTTAGTGGAAGGCTTAGAGCTGTATAGCTCCTTCATAAGCAATAACATCAATAACGTAACAACGTAAGGATCTTGTGTCAGTTCACTCGGTTTGTCATGGTAATGTCAGTTGCTGCATCAATGTTGACCAATGGCAGCCTGGCTAGTTCTCTCTTTGGCTGCCTATAGGTCCAGAAGCTTGTTCATCATTTCTCCCATTTCAGAGTCCATGTCAAGACATTTTACTTGCGTTCAGATGTAGCTGTATTGTTTTTATTTTCTGTTTTCCATGTTTGAATAATACACGAATAAAGGTTTATAGTTTATGCTCTAGTTTCCATACTATTGCTGAGTGACTACACTTTTGCCCTCGGAAACGCTGCTCTTTCACTGCACCCTTTTAGCTGTCTTTAGCTGGAGTAATTGACGTGATGATGCACCGAATGCAAACTGAAAACTGAAAAGCCGAAAGCCGAAAGCTGAAAGCAAACAGCGCTCTCGGGAACGAAGGATCCCCGCGGCAGGTGGAGGGGATCTATTCGCGCTGCCGGCTTTGAGCGGTTCCTCCGGGACCGCGGGGAGGAAGTCACCCGGATCGCGAGTACACACAGGCCTGCTGTCGCCACGGCGCCCGGTCTGCCGACGCCTCGCCGGGCGGTGCCCGTATACCCGCGCGCGGCCGAGTCTACCCGCGGGGTGCCCGTCTACCCGCGCGGTGCCGGTCTACCCGCGCGCGGCCGAGTCTACCCGCGCGGTGCCCGTATACCACGCATCCGAGATGAGAATCGGCTGTTAGGATACTGTACGACGGGGGCTGAATTACCGCTGCCACGCGCTAACGGAGTGAGTGCTGGAGAGATGATCTGCTCACGGGAGAGCAGCTTCACCGGGGCCCGCCTATGGGCTCCACAGGTGTACCAGGAATACTGAAAACAGAAAGAGAGAAAGAGAGAGAGAGAAATATAAAAAATAGAAAGGAAGAGAGAATGACTTTGACTTTTGATGTTCTTTAATGACAAATGACTTAAAAACTCCTCAACCTAAAATATCGGTCATATGGTCTCTCTCACATGTGTACACGCACACACACACACACACACACACACACGCGTACACACGCAACCTATCCCAACCAAGCAAAAGGAAGAAAAAAACAAAAGGTATGAAAAAATGCAAAATAAAAGAGAGAGAAAGAAGAGAGAAGAGAAGAGATGAAAGGGCAGTGGGGCAGTGTCCTGGGACCCCAGTGATCCTCTCTGAAGTTGGTGCACGCGGTCATTCGTTCCCAGACATATTTCTGTGTGTGGCCAACCTGACCACCAGGTATCACCGTCCTCTGCTGTCTTACCCAAACGATAACTTTCAGCCTGATCAGTTCCAGGATATTCATTGTACAAAATAAATAGAGGGAAGGCTTGCAAAGGATGACGTAGTTCACCACACCTGACTTATTCGGTGTGAGATCTCACTTCCAATAGGAACCCTGTGATTGCATGGAGAGAGAAAAAACCTGAAATCTAAAGGTTTCGTTGTCAGACAAGATGGTTCTTTTTCTGGGAGCTTTCGCACTTCACACCCATGTTAGAGGGTTCCATAAATAGCCAAAACGGGGTTCCTCTTTGGAATCAAACCAAAGAACCCTTTCAGAACCCTTTTGCTATGAGTGTACAGTGCGCACAAGCTTTCCACACAGATCAGCCCTCCGTGATGGATACCGGCGTGGGCCCGTGCTGTCAGACTATTATTTTGTGACTCAACGGTTTATCTTCGGCCCCTAATGGGAGAGACATTTTAATTCATATCAAGGCAAACCAAAACAATTAGTGCCGTGATATTGACTAATGGCGCGGGAGCTCATCGCCGACTGGAACTTTTATTAGCGGTAAGAAAAATGAACTGAGAGGCCGCTTGGTGTGCGCTGCCCTTTTATTTAATATACGTTTAACAATTTAGACTGAATATCGTTTATAGCCATCTTCAGCAGACTCTGACGGATTGCCACTTCTTGCGCTCATATTTTGTGGAATAAAGAGTTTTTATTTTGCTGTTTATTTTAAATGACTTTAAAAACCACCCTTCCAAAGGACTACCAGAGCTCAATTAAACTCAGTTTGGTTGGGCTTTTCACAGACAGAATAGATAAGTAATGTTTTAAACCATGGTGTGAAAATCCTCAGAAAAGGTTTGCTGTGAAACAGATCAAAAGATCAAATGCTTGAAAAAGGTGAATAAAACCATTTGGCTTCTACCAGATCAACCTGGAAAGTGCAGGCTGTTGTCTGTGGATGTCCCCTATGGTAACAACACCGTTCAACCACACTTACTGAGCAGGAAACTTTTTTTAAATAAATGTGAACCCTCATGCTGTTTGATGGATTATTATTATTTTTTTAATAAACAGACCTCAGCAGGTCAAATTTAAAGGGCACTTCGGTAGAACCAGATCAATCTTCCCTGACGCACCTCCGAGCTGGGCCCTCTCCTCTGTCCTGGTCACACTGTACAGATGACTGCAAGATTACCTGTCCAGCTCGGCTTGTTGTGAAACCTTCTGACGACACTGTTATTTTGGGCATGTCGATATGATACGGCAGGCTCAGGTTGACATTGACATGTTTTTTGACAGCAGCGCAAGGACAATGCCAACAAGACGAGATAAATTGTCATAGACAAGAACTACGAGTACCATTCAGCCGCTGAGCGAGTTGAAAACTACAAATACCTTGACACCGTAGCAGACAGTAAACTCTGTTTGGGCACAGACTGTGTGATTCAGTTCTTGCTAAGTGTCAGTCACAGATGTAAAAAAAAACTAAAAAATCCCAGCGTGAGTTAAAGCTCAACATCAATCATATCGTCCTGTAAGCCTGTTATAGATGTTTTGTGGAGTTTCCCCTGACCTTCTGTGTCACGGCCTGGTTTGGCTCATACACAGTTATAGACACGAGTAGGCGGGAGGAGATAGTGTCACAGAGTGGCAGGATTGTGGGTAATAAGAGCCTTACAGTCTCTACCCGTAAGAACTGATACAGGCTTATATAATGGTAAATGTAAATGGTTGGCATTTATATAACTGTACAATTGATGCTTCTCATTCACCCATTCACACTCACTCATATACTAATGGCAATTGGCTGCCATGCAAGGCACCAACCAGCTCATCAGGAGTTCAAAGGTCTCTTGCAAAGAATGTACGGTTTTGTGAAGGTGAAATTGTTGGGTGGGGTTATACAAAGTGAAAATGTGTGTGACCCTGTTCAGCTTGAGTTTTACCATAAGTTGTTTATTTTGTTTCATATCATTGATTCCCTGATATGCCCATACAAACTGAATCAGTGAGTGATGAAAATGTAGACACATTATGTTTACACATTATTTTTTGATGTCTATTCGTCTATTTTTCACACATGTACTTGTTATCGTACAGACACAAGCCTATAGTATTGTGTTCTACAAACATCCTGGATATCGGTGTGCGTTTGAAGCATAACATACTTCCTACTGTAAATAGCCGATGCAAGAAGTCAAACTTAAATCTCCAAATAAGAAGTTCTGCGGTGGCAGCCTGAGTAATCGGCAGTCCCTCTCTGGTACATAAAGCACCAGAACCTTCTGTCAGATCGCCAAGATTCTTGGCCTTAGGTTTAGCAATTCACTTGGCCCTCTCTCAGAATATAAGGGCATTGACCTTAATCCTCAGTTCCCTCACAGAAAACATCGAGATAACCCAGGTATGTCTCAGCACCTGTTCCCCTCACCCGTTGGCCTGGCCCCGGAGCGATCCAGCCCACAGAACCTCAGTTTCTGACCACCGTCTCTGGACCTCCCCAGCTCCTCCAGAACTCTGCGACCCGGTCGACCTTCTTGCACACTACCTGCTCTAAAGCCAACTCTCTCCTCCACCCATCTCTCCACTGGCCTCCGTTAATAGGCCATAGGCACTTCACAGCCTCAATACGGCCATATCCCTAACCCCACCCACCCCGCCGCACACACACATTTTCAGCCACAGGTTTGCGATGAGAATGTACTCATTTCAGGCTGGGTGACCTGGCGACCTCTTTTTCCCCGACATTTCTTCTTTAGGGAACGGACATATCTGTCCATGCGGGGTTTTCTAAATTTCTGAAAAATTCCAGGTTAACATCTCATCCGAAATAAGGCCTCTTTTACGGCGTCTCCATCCCAGCACTGGGGCATTGCTGTTTATTGACCAGAGGCCCTAATTGGCCCATACAACCACTTCCAGCAGTAACTTAGTTTTTCCTGGAGGTCACCTATCCAAGTACTAACCAAGCCCACACCAGCTCAGCTTCAGCCATTCAGCAGGAGCAGGGTGCATGATGGGATGGCTGCTGACAAGGGGTCTGGAACAAGACAAATTAAATGTGTGAAGCATTAAAATGCCACAGATACAGAATTCATGCACTGAAAACATTGTAAGAATGTTTAGAACATAACCGTGGGAATATAGGTGTAAAACCTTCAATGTTATTACTGACATCAAATGCAAAAGTTAATTTCACAAAGTCTAAGTCTAAAAAGTTTGTGTGTTCCCGCAGAGACCTGGCATGACATATAATAGTTCAAAAGGCTGTTTATGAAGCTCATAATTAAAGGTGTGATACATGGGAGGTGTTTCTAGGCGGTGCTAGGGTACTGCCACACCAGCAGTGGGTGCCTCGCGCTGAATCCGTAATGCATCCTGAAACCTGACACGTCCCCCCACCGAACCGCCACCCCCAGCCACCACCCCAGCGCACCCCCCTTCCCACCTTCCACTCGGGTTCATTTCAGAGGCTTTGAGTTAACACCGTGCATCCAGCTGTAATGAGCTTCTTCTTCTTCTTCTCCTCCTTGTCCTGGAGTGTCTACCGTGGGTTTTATTTAAGAGGACCGCGTCGCGTTAATACACGCCGTAAATTACCCCTCCTCGCTCCTGCCCCTTTTAGAACCCCGCCAGGAGCTGAGCCACGCGGCGTGCGGAAGGCCGGCAAGATTAACGTTTATGAATCTATTAAATGTGTTTCAGGTGTTTCATAGTCCTGTGCACATGATATACATTTTTTTTATGTTTCCTTGTAAATTTTGCTTCATCGCAGAGAGAAACATGAAAGTAAAAATGGTACATGACTGGGACTCGCAAGGTCGGTGGTTTGATCCCCGGTGTAGCCACAATAAGATCCGCACAGCCGTTGGGCCCTTGAGCAAGGCCCTTAACCCTGCATTGCTCCAGGGGAGGACTGTCCCCTGCTTAGTCTAATCAACAGTAAGTTGCTTTGGAAAAAAGCGTCATCCAAATGATATGTAATGTAATGTAATGTGTCATGTGTTTTCTTTTCTATTTCTCCCCATTTCGTGTCTCCGCCTTCCACATCATATACGCTATGCATTTATATCTAGTATTTATATCTATATTTACTGCATATCCCTGTATAACTCTGAATATCCCTGTATCGCCCTGATTGCAGTTCCCCTGACCTTTATTCTGTTGCCCGGTGTTAAAGCCTGCCGTTTTCACTCCATCCCTGTGTCTGCTATTGGTTCTTCTGTCCGTTACCCTGAAAGTGAACCTAAGGCTGGATAACCTGGCTACAAGCAGGTGTGTAATCAGTTTTAAATCGGCTGTAAAAGATGGGAAATCACTCAACTTAATCACTGATTCACTTTCAGAATTAATTGTGTGGTAAAGTATATGAGAATTATTTCTCATGAAAACTTTTTTAATTTGACAGCAGGTATCTATAGAAAATACGGCTTGGCTTTGACACCTTCTGCATGCGAATACAGGCACACATGGATACACGCGCACACACACACACACACACACACACACACACACACACAAACACAGACACACACAGACACACACACACACAAATAGATTCAGCATTATTAGAGGTTTAAAAACAGTTATTCCCATATGTATATGAGTTGAAGACTTCCCTTTCCACTGATATTATGTTTACTTTTTATCTCCAAGCTTGGTACAATAGCATGGAATAGGCTATGTAATATATATTTCTTTGGGGATTAAGTCCACCCCACAACTAATATGGTCCTGGACAACTTATCCAACAGCCCTCAACTTGCACAGTAATCTGTTTCACTTGACCTGGAAAGGGGAGAAAAATGTATTGAACTTGTCAAAAATCATTCAAAATTGTCTTAAAAAGTTGGACTTTTCTTGAAGACAGAAGTGAAACTGATTTCTAATTTCTTGCTGAAGCCCTTTTCATTTTCATCAAATCTCTCTATTAATGTTGCATATCACGCCCACAGTGTGTTTGCAATTTCCCTTTTTCAATATGTACGTCCACCAGGATATTCTTCGGAATCAAACATATCTAACGACTTTGAATAATTATATTGACTTTGAAATGTTTCTTTGTGAAACTGGAGTCCAATACCAAGTCTTACAAAGCTCAACAGGCAGATAGGCATCGGCTCTGCGTACGACATTGTCACCTGAGAATCAACTTTGTCAGGTAATCAATAACAGTGCAGCACACTGTGCAGCCCATCTCTTTGGCATATGTTAATTTAATGACACTTCTTCATGTAACATCCCTCACACGTGATCGAGCAGACTGCAGTCCAATCACCCGGAGGAATGCTAAACTGATGGCCACACATTACATACCCAATTGGACATATGCGCACAGACGGGGGGGGCAGTCATTTAACTGTAATTTTTGACAAATGTATTGCAGAACTGTGCACTCCAGTTACCGTGGTACCTAATTGTGATGATGAATGTTAAACAATAGCCCCACAAACATTATGTGAAACATGTTTCCACTGAGGAAAAATAAAATAAAAAGAATCATAGCTTCTTCTTATGCTGTTTACCCACCCTTGAGCTTAGTAGCCTATAAATGGTTTTAACCACCACCAGAGTAATGAGTTACAAATTGATTTTCACAGTTATAAACCATTTCATTCTACTCTTTGGAACATTCACTTGGTGGGCGAGCACATGCAGATTTTTCTTTTCTACAGGAAACGTCTGCCATTATTCTGCTATTTGCAATTAAAATGAACCATCAGTCACATTGGGCTGTGGGTCATTGTCTAACGAGACTCACAATACATACAGATGGGTGTAAGACAAAAAGCAAACAAACATTAAAAAAACTAAATAATAAAAAGTGCTTTACGAGGATGTTGCATGACACCAGCACTCAAAGCACAGCATGCTGAGCTCATGTACAAAGCTTTCATCTGGAATCTGAAATGCTTATCTCATATTTTAATGCACAAATACATCTTCTCTGTCCTACCTTTCGTAATTACTGCATCCACACAGACATACAGCTGGTCGGTTTATGAATAGCACTAAGTAGGGTATACCCAGGAGTGATTTGTTACTCTTAACGGCTTATGAATACGGATTACTTGTATCTTATGTTTGTTTGCAATTAATTAAAACGAACGTATTGGTCAACAACAGCGAACTTGAACTACGAAATAAAACGAACGCGGATAAATTGGTGTCTGTATGGGATCTGCACACGGGAAACCAAGCTCCATTAATTATTGATAACTGTGAACTCTGCTAAAAGGAAATTATTGTTTGACAACACCAGGTTTGGTGTAAGCTCATTGGCCTATGAGCCGTGTAGATATTTATCCCCGGTGTAGACCTTGAGGACAAACCCAAAACCTGCTTCAATGTTCAGACTGCGTTTCAGAATCAAACATTTATATGATTAAAAAATGAAATGGAAATGTTGGGGGTTTCCATTTTACCCCTGCAGTGAAATGCATAACCACTCAAAGTGTGTGACACCAAAGTAATTAGGCATCAGAATGGACGCCTTGAATTCTAATTCAATCCGCAGGTGCATGCTTGGTATTCACACGGCATGGCTCTGAGAGGACTGTTTAGGACTTCTAAGCATTCATTGTCGGTCATTTCTGATTTTAGATGAAATGAGGGATAATGGATGGTGTGTGGCCTTCTGAAATGCGCTTTCGGAATGGCAGGTTAAATAAGGGTATGATGATACCAGCTTGATGAGGGGAAAAAAAATGAACAACCCGCTTTTGAAAAGATGTTAATGCGAACAGCGCCGCATAGCCAACACAGTGTATTCATGCCATTTTTTTTTTTTGTACAAAATTAAAATGAGATATGAATGTATTCATATTCTGACATTACCTGTATGTGGCCTTCATTAAGGCCTGCATCTGCTTTCAGGCTCATTCTGCATTTGTAACTAAAACCGATTTCCTCCCATGAATATAAATGGCTGTACATTAATAAAGATTTCTGTAGTATGTGTTAAAAGGATCGACTATCACAAGCCTAACAGTGATTTCTGTGCTTTCAAGAAGCAGGATTACTGAGTTAGCTGGATAGCTGCACTGAGTAAAACCTGGAACAGCTCTTTTAACTTTAGTCCTTGTTCCAGATTTGGGGGGGTTCTGTGCTTTACTCAATGCAGTTAGCCAGCTAACTCAGTTATCCTGCTTTGTGAAACAGGGACCTGGACTTTATCCTCAAATGAAAGTTTTCCAAAAATGATTGTGCCTCATACACTATTAAAAAAGAAAGCAGTTGGGAGCGTAACAGAGTGTGCGACTGTCTTTTTCGTTTTATGATTGCTCTCCATTAGTCAGCACTTCCCTACGTTTTTTGGTGTGCGTCCTTCCTCCCAATCCATTACTGATTCGGCGAGGGATTGACAGATTTTACCACACCGTAGCGTAAGCTGAATCCTTCAGCGAAACCCTGCACAGCACACTGGATGCTAATAGCAATGGATCTAACCCTTCCGTTCACCGGTGGACAGCTCCAGGTTTTTCTTTTGCTTTGTTTTTGTTTTTGTTTTGCCGCAAGCCTAATTAGCACTGCGCAACATGTCAGGAGCATCAGATGCAGTCGGTGTCCGAGCCCTGAGATTGGCTCGCCCAGACAACCAGGGATTATTTCACAGACCTCGACCGGTTCCCTAGCACGTCTGACATTGACTGTGAGAAAATCTGGTTTGATCCGCACAAGAGAAGGTAGCTCACTTGAAATCGTACTGATACCGATGCCCTTCTGCACTCTCAGAAATAAAGTGACGGTGGAGGTACATAAGGATCAAATTTCCCTAATGTACCCCCCCCCACCCCCCCTCCCTTTCTCCTCAATTTGCAATTGGCCAATCATACTCACACTGAACTATTTAACACACCCTCAGTTGTGCGAGAGCTCGGATAAGCATGCAAAACCCAATCACATGACGTCAGCCATCATCTTCCTATCACGGCACGATTCGCAAGCTGGTCTCGCACAGACGAAGATGGGCAGAGACGTGAAGCAGTGTGGGGGGGGGGGGAGCAGATACCAGACCATGGGGCCCATCCACACACTGGAACAGAGCCTTCACAGATACCAGACCATGGGGCCCATCCACACACTGGAACAGAGCCTTCACAGATACCAGACCATGGGGCCCATCCACACCCTGGAACAGAGACTTCACAGATACCAGACCATGGGGCCCATCCACACACTGGAACAGAGCCTTAACAGATACCAGACCATGGGGCCCATCCACACACTGGAACAGAGCCTTAACAGGTACCAGACCATGAGGCCCATCCACACACTGGAACAGAGCCTTCACAGATACCAGACCATGGGGCCCATCCACACACTGGAATAGAGCCTTAACAGGTACCAGACCATGAGGCCCATCCACACACTGGAACGGAGCCTTAACAGATACCAGCCCATGGGGCCCATCCACACCCTGGAACAGAGCCTTAACAGATACCAGACCATGGGGCCCATCCACACACTGGAACAGAGCCTTCACAGATACCAGATCATGGGGCCCATCCACACACTGGAACAGAGCCTTAACAGATACCAGATCATGGGGCCCATCCACACACTGGAACAGAGCCTTAACAGGTACCAGACCATGAGGCCCATCCACACACTGGAACAGAGCCTTCACAGATACCAGACCATGGGGCCCATCCACACCCTGGAACAGAGCCTTAACAGATACCAGACCATGGGGCCCATCCACACCCTGGAACAGAGCCTTAACAGATACCAGACCATGGGGCCCATCCACACACTGGAACAGAGCCTTAACAGATACCAGATCATGGGGCCCATCCACACACTGGAACAGAGCCTTAACAGATACCAGCCCATGGGGCCCATCCACACACTGGAACAGAGCCTTAACAGATACCAGACCATGGGGTCCATCCACACACTGGAATAGAGCCTTAACAGATACCAGCCCATGGGGCCCATCCACACCCTGGAACAGAGCCTTAACAGATACCAGATCATGGGGCCCATCCACACACTGGAACAGAGCCTTAACAGATACCAGACCATAAGAATATCACAATGCGGTAGTTTCGAGGCAATTCATGAAATTGTAAAAATGCTACTTCTCATTATAATATAACAGCTGTGGTCTGTTTTTTTTTTTTCATACCAATTAATATGAGAAGTGATTACAAGGGGTTCTGGCATGTTACCATGAGTAATCTGTCACCGAAGGAGTCTCATCACAGAGGTAAGGTGCCTCCCCTGCAACACAGGCGTGGTCTCCCATCTTTCCTGGTACATTATACGGCACCGCACTAGGCAGTCCGGCACCAGGAGAAAGTGGAGACTTTATTTCTAACTTTGCTTTCCATTTTATCATTGAAACTGTGAATATTTGCACACAAGATAAACTTGGTTCGCTTAAAAAAAAAAAAAAGCAAAAAAAAAAACCGCTTGCTTCAGTGTGGCACGCCGGGGTTGAGGCGCGTTCTGGCGGTGCGCCAGTTGATCTCTCAGAAATCTATCATCATCATTTTATGCCTCAGGCACGGCTACTGAGAGGTTGACTCTCTAATCTAGTAAGAGCTAATGATAACCGCACCGGAGTCAATGCCTGCCCCAGTGCCACTCCACGCACTTTCCCCCAGAGCAGACTCTGCATTTTACAGTGATTAATATTCACTGATGTTTAAATCAAAGGAAAGGACCGCGTTCGTACGATATCAAAGCCAGTTAAACGCAAGACTGAAAAACACAATACGATTGTTGTGTGCAGTCTTCCAGAAAGCCTTGGAAAAGACGGTATGGATACACACAGGATGAGCGGTACGTACGGTCCAAGGCTTGAAGCTGTGATGTCATAGTCATGTGACCCACTAATGTTGAGTGTCAGAAGGCAGTTTTCCTACTTGGTGTGTGTTTTGTGGAAAGGGGACAATGCTACAACTGTAACCCTTTCTGTAATACTGTCGGTATATGTAGATCAATTACCACATTGAGCCAACTACAGCACTAATAACAAAAAGCTAAATTGTTAAATTACCTTCAATGCCATGGCATTGCCATGTTGTATAAAGTCTCAATGTAATTTGTGACACATATTTTACTATTTGCTTGGGCATGCATGGGCTTCCAAACCCATGTTTATACCTTAAAAACATACACTTAAGTTGCTATGGGCTGGTTTGAGCTTGTAGATGCGGTTATTGTTCTATGGTGGAGGACTGTATGTACCATGATCCTTTGGGATGGCACTCAGAAGGCATCTCCGAAAGGTCAGGCCCAGTTTTTAGAGTGCAGCTTCCGCATATCGACACGGCCACCAGGCTGTGGACACAGAGGTTATATTGACCTGGTGTCTAATGTACCCCATGGACTGGGGCATCAGGACTGCAGTGTCCTGAACATGCCTGGGTGGGAACGGATGCTCTCTGCCTTTGTGTGTGGACGCCTCGTGGCTGAAAATGAATGGAAGAGGTAAAGACCGTCTCCTTTTCCTGAAAAGCAGTGGAGCCCGCCAATTTCAGTTATTTTACTTGAACTATTGTAGACCAGGCACTGTGCTGTGTACAAAAGATATAGAACCTGCTTTATTCACTACTAACTTATTATTATTATTATTATTATTATTATTATTATTATTATTATTATTATCCTGGATGTATAAACAGGAACTGGTATTACAGAAATTCCCATTGAAAATGTAGATTTAATAAATACTTTGGATTATACCACTTCTCCCTGCAGGAGAGAAATGGCATTGAACTAGCAACAGCGATGTTAGCGTATGCATTTAGATAGCTCCAGTATGTCATTGTCCTGGACTGTTGTTTCTAAATATTTGCATATAGACCTATTTTAGACAAGTATTTCACATCCAGCACCTACCTCCACCTCTCATTACCATTGTATTGAACTTACCTTTGTAGGACATGATTGCCAAAACAACACTTGGTATTGTGGTTCAGCAATTTACTTACAGATACTGTATAAATATAACTACAAAAACGTGTCAGTCTTAATTGTTAGGTTTCTTAACATTGTATGTAGCCTATTTTATATAATTGCTCATGAATAATGTAGTTTTCATATCTATATGACTGCCCACAGTAATCAAAACTTGAGTAGCAATGGTAGGCTGCTGCATGCCTTCATGAATATTTAAACACTTTAAACTGCTCTATATAGCAATTCCTTGTCTGATAACCGTTTTGTGTTCGTTTTGTTTTTATGCCATTATGTCATTTTGACAGTCTTTACCAGGTTGCAAATACATCTATTTTCGCTCATGTGGCGTCCACGGAGCAATCAGAATATAAAAAAGGATCTAAAATAGTCTAAATAAAACCGCCTGAATTAAGTAACATTGTATTGCTTTTAATATCTTCATACTTATAAAGGGTGATTACGCAAATGTTTCCCCTCTTTTTCTTTTTTTTCATTCGACCTAGATTACCACCAAGCAACACCAGCATGATGTCTATGTCCTTAAATTCAATTAAAGGCACATATTCCCTACTAATCGTATTCTTCCTTCGCATTATCTCTACACAGGTGCGCCGAATTCAAGCTAGTTTTGCAAGTTGAATTTGTGCCAAAATACCAGCGTTCAACCGGTCACGTTTCAGTGAGCTGAACGCGGAATACGTTTTATCAGCGTTGCTAATCTATATGTAATGGATTGAATCTTGGCACAGTCATCCGAAAACAACTATCGCCCCTCTTTTTAATCGCGGACGGGCGTCTGTGTCGTTGGGAGGTGGGGGTAAAAAAAACAACATGCTTTTCCAGCCGGCCATCAAGTGGCTCGTTAAGGAAATGCAGGTACTCTCTGTGAAAGCATCTCATCTCATGTCTCTGGCGCGGTAGCTCTCCCTCTCTCTCCCTATCGTTCGCCCTGTCTCTCGCTCTCCTTCCGCTGCCGGCAGTAGTGTGTGGTACAATTTGACAGCAGCGCTATCTCTCCAAAGAAGGCTTAGCGCTCTCACTTTTCTCTCTTTCTCATTACCGCTCGCATTGTCTCCACCGACAGCAAGAGAGAGAGAGTAGGTACCAACTCTCCTTGAGGATAGCAACGCTCGTATATATATTGTTTTTGTTCTTCACTGAGGCAATTCCACTTTTTGGGGAACCCCCGATAAATTAATAGAGCTGATGTGCCTGTGATATATTTTCTCTTGCAGCTTATTTGGGGCCTGTGTCTGGAATAAGGACGTACAGCTGTTTCTGACTCGGGAGACGAAAGATAAGACTCCTCTGGATTTCCACAGAGATTTTGATCTGGATATCTCAGTAAGTAGCAAATTACGCTGCATTTTATGAAGTGAACAAATTAACCGTCTCAGAGAATACGTGTGATGTTTTCAAGCATGCAATTGAATTGATTACTTATAGTTTCCTCTTTGTTATTAAATTTCAGTTTCCGAGGCAATTGAAACCGTCTAACTGGGTGTGTAGTAAGTAGCGTTTGGAGTTGTACTTGCATTGTGTTTTAAGAGGCAGACTCTTAATGCTGTAATTGCATTACTTTGGCTGTGCTGCGTGAGTTTCCTCAGATTACTTTGAAGGAGAATCTTATTTGCTATGTGTTTGAAAGACGCACAAATGTTCATCAATGGCTGTTTTTTTCATATCATTCAAAACACCGATTAGATGGTGTCTTTAAATACATATATTTTGGATTATGACAGCCACCCACAACCGAATACCCCCCCCCCCCCCCCCCCCAAAAAAAAAAAAAAAAAAAATACCCGAAACGTATTCACATTGTTCTATGTTGTAATATGGGTGGTGTGGTTTCAAGTAGATTTACATTCACTATTTTAGTTTGTCTAAGCGTTTGAGTTTGGTTGGTAGAGTATGAAGGAATACTAAAGCTAGTTTTCAGGTTTTTATTAATTTATTTATTTTTGCCTGTGACAATGTCTTGCCATTTTCGGAGGCCAAAGTTTAGCCATTTTCCTTAACCCATTACACCTGATACCCCAGCATTAGTAGGGAGCTTGGGGAGGGAACTCTTCCAGAACTTTTTTTTTTTTTCCCATTGGGCAAGCTGTGGTATTGCAAGGGCAGTTAAAAAAATAAATAAATTAAAAATAAACAATGATGTCATCTCACAACAGTTGGAGAACTGCTTCTAATTATCAAAACTCCTCCCATTTTTGTTCTTACCTAATTTCTCTGTGTATCAGGGGTATCTATATTGCATTAATATTTTCATTAAACTTTCCTGTACAGCACATATCATATAAGATAGTATGTATTTGATGTGCAGTCTGTTTATGTGGATGTACAGTCCAAGCTGATTGAATGCATGCATATGTGTCAGTTGATTGTGGAATAAATGTTAGCATTATGGCATCCAGTTTCTATGCTAATAATGTGCTTCATGCTGCAGAGAACGTACAGTAGGTATTGGATTCAGCTTTTAATCAAATGGCATCTGAAAAAAAAAGAGCTAGCTGGGACAAAGTTCATTGATTTGAATTTTGTTTATTGTTGCAGTATTCGTACTCTGTTGTTTTTATATGAAGCTCAGATGAAATATGGTTGCAAGAAACAATGGTATTCTCAGTCTTCTCAGATGAAATTACGGCTGTTCTCAAGGGAAATGGCAGAACTAAACTAATGAGCCAGTTACAGTACAATAAGGTGACAGGATGAGTTATTTTTAAATGTACTAACGCAATGGTATTTGTTCTTTATTTTCTTTGCCCTTGTGTTGGTTTGTTTTTATTGTTTCCTCTGAAGTAATAACATTTTGTTTTAGTGATAATGGTTTGCAACACAAATACTGGATGTCCGAACACTGAAATTAGCAAAACACTCGAGTGTTTCTCATTCATTTATATGTCGGCATTCAGTAGCATTCCAATAACATTTTTTGTGATTTTTGTGAGTCTGTCCTCTGGATGGGAGAAAACAGAAGATGCAAAATGTATTTTTATACTTCCTGGCTAGTGTGCGGTTTCGTAAAAAAAACTAAAACTGACTTTTCTACTTGATAAGTAATTTACCAGTCATGGTAAAGGGTGTATTTTTTTTTAGATGTTTGGTATGAAGCACAGCTACATTTTAGTGACAGAACTACCGTTATCAGTCAGCAGGACGATGCTCACTAAAATTAATGAGCTAATTCTTGCAGCCTACTTCAGTCATGGTTTCTCTGTAGTGAGACATAATTTCCCTGATTTTTCTACTTTTCCCAGCATAGGAGAAAAAAAGATAATTTTGGAAATAGTGTAGGTGTTATGTGACTTAATGTACACAAGAGGAAGGTAAGCCCAAGACAATATCTGACTATAGCTGATATACCTTTGCATCGGAGGCAATCATCTCATTGGAAAAATAGGTCATGGAAGCAATGCCATGAACGTAAAGCTTCTCAAAGTGTCCCTTTGAAATATCCTCAATTATGCAAGTTCTATCCCCCAAGCACACACACGCACCCACTCACACACACACACACACACACACGCACACACACACACACACACACACACACAGTTTACCATATCGCCATGAATTACCGTTGACACTGCACCAAGGAGGGCAGATAATTTACGATATCCTTGGAGATGATGTTTTAATGGAGGTCGGGGGCAGGGTGGAGAAGGCTGGCTGAGTGGGTGGGCTGCACCCTCTCGCGGGACCAATGCTTTATGTCGTGGGCTTAGCCATTTTGGCTGGGAAAGGGGATTGTGACTTTTACTGTCATGCACTGAATTCTTGGTGAAGGCTATCATGGATTTGTCCCCGGGAGAAGATTTCTCCCTTCCCAGTCCGGGCTGCGGCGGTACGGTCTTCAGCCCGCCCCGACTGAAGATTGTACTTGAAGACCATTTGCTTGTTTGATATCAGGCATCACTAGATGGGGCTTTGAGTTACTGATGGCAGCACAGATGTACAAATTTTCTGGGTGTGAGACAAGACATAAAACCTGAATGATCATGGGCTCGGTATAGGAACAATTGGAAAAAAGAAAATGTACTCCTTATTTCTGTGAATTTTTCCTTTTCCTTTCTTTGCCTTTTACTGAGAGTTTCAGCCGCTCCTGTGTCTTCAAAGTGGTCTCATTACCGTACCTGTTTTCCCCCCTGAGAGAAAAAGGTCTATAATTATGGTTTATGAAATTCTTTTCTATGACATAATCAGGCCATTGCTAAGTGATAGCGCAAGATTGTCACAACAAAGGCTGAGTACCACGTAAACAAGCTGCAAATTATGATTTTCTTTTTTTTTTTTTTCGCTATCCCTGGTGAAATATAATTTGCTGTTCAGTAAGACTGTATCTTCCCAACAGCTTTAAAGCCTTGCTGAGGTTTCAATTTCTTCCTGACAAAGGTTGGTAATGAAAGCCAGTCCAACGTTGACGCACTGGAGGAAAATAAATCTATCAAGACGGCACTAAGCAACAAAACAAATTTATAATTGTTGATTCCCCCCCCCCCCAAATGAACAAAATTTTTTCATAGATTTCTGAGTCTTCTCCCTCAAAATGGCTGGCATGCCTTTCAGTAAAACCGCCCTGATTACAGCTCATATCCTCATCCACACAAAGCGTGTTTGCCTCCCTGGGGTAGTTCTGTCACGAGGACGAAGTGGAGTTAGACACACCTGGCGCGTGAGTTTTCCGGAAACTTCTGATTCATCCCGGAATAAAGTGACTCTCCTTGAAATGATAAAAGCGCGGGATCTTTCTCCGTCGGCCGGAGATGTTTCCTTTATCCCTGCTGCTGGCGCTTCTCGTGCGCGGCAAACGTTCCCGTCGCCGGGATCCGCTCATCACCTGGGCGACCGCGAGGTGCGAGTCACCGAACGACGGGACCCAAGGCTACTCCCGGAGCGGTCCCCGAACCTGCGCGTTCCCCTCTGATTCCTCATTAGACGGAATAACCCTGACAGGAGCAGGTGACCTTGGGCCTGTGTGCCTGCTCCTATTGGATTGTGGGAATGACTAAGTGGATCCGCTCCCCGAAGATTGTAAGTCATTCGTTCTCATTTTGCTGCGAGTCATCGAACTTTATCGAGACATCAAACTGTTTTTGGTGGTGGTGGGGGTGGGGGGGGGGGGAGGGGGTGTGAGCGATCGTATAAACAAGAGAGGGTGGTCTTGCCAAGCCTCTGTAGTTGTATTAGCTGTCATGCGTTTTTCACCGTGATGGATGAATGCTTATTTCAATAATTCAATCATCAATGTGATTCATGCATGGTTCTGACGCTAACTGGACAATAGCCACACAGCATTATAGCCCCCTCATGCACAGTACGTCTCTGCCTTCTGCATTCTGGTTATCTCTGCACACCTGGGTCAAATACTGTACGTAATAGTTTTGGATTAAAATGATTTACTATGCTTTACTGAGCTTGTCTGGCCTATGGAACCCATGAAATACTCTCGGTGCAAACCCATCTTCCGGTCCTTTTGGTTGGCTCAATAGCAGTAGGCAAGGTCAATCAAGCACAGAATCTTTTAATCCAAAACAATGATGTAATTGACCCAGGTCTGAATCGCTGTAACACTGGTCTATTTGGTTGTTTAACGTGTGTTCTACCAACAGTAAGTGATATCATCATTGCGGCCATTTAGGTTAACATATGTAATGTAATGTTCTGAGAGAACACGAGACCTTTTGTGTGTTTTCTGTTGAATTACTGGGGCGCTTTCCAGTTCGGTTATTTCTTTTATTTTTCATTTTTATCGTGGGGTTGGGCTTGGATGAAACTCAGCGATTTGATCCCTGTGCTCAAGAGCAAAGGACCATGGAGACACAGCAGCCAATCAGCTTGCGTTTTGCATAACGTCGAGGCAGATTCCCAGGCAGTGAATGGGAAAAGGGATTTGAACATTTGATGGGCTTTTTTCCCTCCAAGCCCACGAGGAACTCGGCTATGTTTACGTTACTTTGGCTGAGTATATGCATCTACATGGAAATGCATTGGCCCGTGCTGCAAAAGCAACTTTGAGTGTTAAACTAATGTGTTACTGGGCGTATAGCGTTGTTTAACCCGAGGCGAGCATTAGCATGAATAAACACGACTGCTGGCAAACGGGAGCTAGTTCACTCCCTGCACATCCCTGATTGCCTTGGCATGAACAATTAAAATCAATTAGACACCCAGTCGGTAGTACGGGGCTTTCACAATTCAATAAGACCGCGTCTCTTTAGAAATCAGGACGGGGAATGTGCACACTCCGCTCGATCTCAGCGAAACGACGCACTGTCTGTCCCGGACTTAACCCGCACAGGACGCCTTCCTCCCTCACCTACGAACCTGCCTTATCACCACGGTTACACAGACCACGGCCACTCTGCTGAGCCGACAGAATGCTCTAATTAAAAAAGCGAAGCGGCCATTATTTAAGGTTAGCTGGGTGCACATGCAAATGAGGGGTTTGTGTGTTTCTTTTTTTGCCTTTGCGGCATTATTTCCCCCCAACAGTCTGTGCGCTGAATGTACAGTACAGTGCACATTATTTTGAAGGAGTCTGTGATTATGGATTATATTGTCAACTTTCAGGATGCCACTGTATTGCTGTTCTAGCCTGACGTTAAATTTCTTTAGTCTTAATCTTAGCTGAAGTAAACCCAGTTGTCAAGGCCTCTATGTTCTGACAGAACATGGTACATAGTAAGTTGATGTACCATGTTTTTTTATTATTTTTACTTTGCACATATTCATCACTGTCATTTCCTCAATACTGTTGGTGAAAATGACACTAGCGCACCAGTCTGTGGCTTCAGACCGAGGCAGTGGATGTGCACAGCGTACAGTGGGGCCACATTAGCTCAGGAAGGTAGAGCGGTCATCTGGCAGAGAGCTCGATCCCTCGCCCTGGGCGTGTCAAAGTGTCCCTGAGTAAGGCGCCTAACCCCCGATTGCTCCTGATGAGCTGGTAGGTGCCTCGCCCGGCAGCCTTTTGCCATCACTTTGTCAGTGTGTGAATGGGTGAGTGAGAGGCATTAATTGTAAAGCGCCTTGTTGCAGCCATAGTTGCTGGGAAGGGCTCTATATAAAAGCAGTCCATTTACCATTTAGCGTGTGGTCCATTTACCGTTTACCGTGTGCTGTATGTGCGACTGGGTATGGCAGGAGACAGCTGGTCTGTTCCTCTGGGCTGGGCCCAGGCTGTAATCCTTCAGCGCTTGCAGTTTGTTTAAAAACCAGAGGACGCGGTGGAAGATGATTCATGCTGGCCGCTATAGTGTGCAGAAACGGTCGAAGAACATTTCAGAAAGCATCTTCTGTCAAACATGGCTTATCCACTGTATACAGTAGATCGCATTCATCTTACAAAAAAAACAAAAATATCCAATATTTCTTAGAGGAGGATAATCGTTAACTGTGGGGTCTCTGACCCTGGTCTTGGACAGCTACCGGCCATGCTGTTTCTGTTGTTACTCGGCACTTAAAGCAGTTACACAGGTACTCATTTGGCCTGGTTTGCTGGGTCTGAACGGAGTGCTGATTTTAAAGTGAAAACGAAACGCAGCTCAGCCCGTGGCTCTCCAGGGTGGCAGGCCCCAGAGCTATCTGATGCAATTTCACATTTTAAGTTGATATTGAGTGGATCTGATTTATTCTGTATGTACATATTTTGCATTCTATCTGCCTGGCTTCTCGTCCCCTCTTTAATGCAAGCGGAGGACATTTTGAGCGATTGAATTGGCGGCTGTTTCACTGGTGAAGGTTGACAGTTCCTAGCGAGCCAAGCCCAGTGCAAGCAGCCCGTCCTCTGTTCTTTCTCCAGAGCCCCAGGAGACACACAGTCACGGCCCTGAAGGGTAACGCACCGATCAGTTATTTTAGCCGGAAAGCCCCTCAGCAGTCCCCAGTAATTTACCATTTCAAATCATCAGTTGGTTCATGAAAAGAAACTGCCACTTCCAATTTAAAAAATAGCTTTTTGTTCATAATATGAGGGGAAACATGAGACAAAGGTTGCCAATTGCCCGGTTTTGACCGGAATGCCTGGTCTTCAAATTATTTTTACCGGTCCGGTTTGTGGTCCCAACCGACAATATTATGTCTGATTGGAGTATGCTAATTGTTTGAGAAAATATACCCTTTGTTTGTGATAAATTTGCATCTCAACCACCCCCTGGTCCATGATCCATTCTCAACACCCAACACCCACCATCTGTGCACAGTCTTCAAACCCAGCTCTGTAGGGATACCATCAGACATAGTGCGTTTGCACGTGTATTGAGATGTTATGCGTATCCAGGTATCCAGCTATAATGTGCGGTGAATAACACACACATTCTCTGACTGACCTTAGCTAGCAGATCAATCAGCTGCTTGCAGGAGACGGAAATCCTCAGCAATACAAATTCAAAATACTGTACACAATATAAAAAAATTGTGAATATGTGAAGTATAAGGAAGAAAATATGATATACTGACATGGTGCACAGTCTTGTACAGATATATACAGGTCTAGACATACAAGTCTGTTTTTACTCTGGACTGTTGTGGTGAGGCAGAAATGCATGCTGGTATTTTTCCTCCTGTTTTAGCACTTACCTTGGTGTGTGGACCAGGGGGACACGGTCTGGGCAGACCGCATTGAGCAACAGAAGCGTGGTTCTCATGCAAACGCAATTATGAACTCAGCATGAACCGAGTGAAAACCAAAAGCTGCAATCCACAGAGGTTTTATTTGTGTTTTGTCAAAATCCCAAACTGAGGATAGTTGCACATCCCAGTAACCCCAGATTTCCCAGGGACTCTGTGTTTGAGGGGGAATGGCTTGTGTTGACGAGACGCGAGTACTCTGTGATGGGCTTATTTTGGTTGAGGTCTCCAAACTGTAAGCAGCCAGAGCCAGCTAGGGAGACATATACAACCGCAGATGTTAATTATTTCTGATAATACAGCCCACCAGTAGGGGATCTACATCAGGGAGCAGATTTAAAGAGACAGGATAAAATATGATTCTTAGTCCAGCTAACATGAGATTGGCATGAGAGCAAGGCCTACTCTGTGAAAATACATTTTAAAACCATCACTAATGCAAATTGTGTGTTTGGTAGTAATAATAATAATAATAATAATAATAATAATCTGGGAGATATTTCTGTAAAAAAAGATCAAATTGGTACCAATGTTTACAAAAGTCAAGGTACCTATCCAAATCCTGCTTACTCCTTCTGTGATAAATGTAGTTCACAGATTGTCGAAAGAAACAAAAAAACAAATGTATTAATAGACCAACCAGTGATGGTAAATCAGCGCTAATTCTCCCTGGGTTTGACGGAGCTACCGCACCAGGTGTGCTCCAGGGGTCTACAGGCAGAGACTGCAGCCTGGCGTGTTCCAGGGGTCTACAGGCAGAGACTGCAGCCTGGCCTGCTGCAGGGGTCTACAGGCAGAGACTGCAGCCTGGCCTGCTGCAGGGGTCTACAGGCAGAGACTGCAGCCTGGCCTGCTCCAGGTCCACAGGCAGAGACTGCAGCCTGGCCTGCTCCAGGTCCACAGGCAGAGACTGCAGCCTGGCCTGCTGCAGGGGTCTACAGGCAGAGACTGCAGCCTGGCCTGCTCCAGGTCCACAGGCAGAGACTGCAGCCTGGCCTGCTGCAGGGGTCTACAGGCAGAGACTGCAGCCTGGCCTGCTGCAGGGGTCTACAGGCAGAGACTGCAGCCTGGCGTGCTGCAGGGGTCTACAGGCAGAGACTGCAGCCTGGCCTGCTGCAGGGGTCTACAGGCAGAGACTGCAGCCTGGCCTGCTGCAGGGGTCTACAGACAGAGACGGTGTGAGAAGGAGAGGCCTGGAGATGAGCCCCCTGAAGCAGGGCTATAGCTGGCGGAGCTTGTGCTGGTCCCAGCGTCCCTGACGCACCACCGGCTTACGGCAGCATACAAACGCTATCAAAGAGTTTAACATCGCCGGGGGGAATTGCATCTGCTCGTGTGCTCCTGGTTCCGTCCTCGGGACTGGCGGATAAAAGCCTGGCCGCGTCGGAGCGCATTTCCCCTTGTCCGCTCTGCCGACTTAGCGGGCCACACCGCTCGCACAAGACATCAGAAATCACTCGGCCCTAAGTGCACCCCGCTGCCAGGTGTCGACACGGGGAGAATTTCAGCCCCGGAAAGCATTCCTGACATTCTTAGGCACGGCTGGTTATTAATTTATTTAGCCGTATTGTTTTATTAAACAAGTGCCGTGGCTCCGGGTTCGTCTGCGAGACCCTGTCATGTAAATCACCGCCGTTAGACGGCGGGCGGAGAGAGAGCAGGGCTGGCGGAGAGAGAGCAGGGCGGGCGTCAGGACGTGCACCTCTCACCGCGCACGGGTGCGAGCGTGTTTGAGGGGGGCGGGGGGGAGGTGGCGTGATAAATAATTGTCCTACCCTCCGGATAGGATCTGGCTGGCAGTGCCCCGCTGGTAGGGTGTGTATTTTTAGAACAAAAAGTACGCAGCGCTCCGCATGTGTGCGCTGAGAATTCCGAGCGGAATTCTGCCGGCGCTCCGGTGCATTCTGGCCTCATCTGGACCGCGTATCGACGGGAAGAGAGCGGGGAAAACTCCAGCAATTCCAGTGGCTCCACCGGTTACTCCTTATTTATTTACACTGCCGTTTGGTTTGAGCCTGACTGCAGGAAGACACTGGTTCAAGGTGATCTTGTGATGTGAATGGTGGCAGCATCTCTGCCTGTGAGCCCCACCAACCATCTTGTACACACTGACAGGAAATGACACCTAGCACAGGGCCAGCCGTATGCTCTGCGACCTGGCGTCTTGCATCTTGTGTTCAGCGTATAAATACCTGATAGATAACAAAAGGATATAACAAGTTAGAATAGGAAAATCAATATGGGGAGAAAATGAGCCTTAAGGCAAAGTGCAATTTAAAAACATATTTTACCCTTAGGTCTCGGACGAGAGGGAGAAAAGGAATCTAGGTTTACTGTCGAGGAAACCATCGATGAGAAATTTGCCTTTGCTGAGCTCAGCTTTTCTTATGCAACTCTTCTTTGATTATTTAATTTTGTTAGAATTAACTTATTTTTGTGATCATATCAAAGGTCAGCTGTATCCTTTCAGACAACGGCAAATCAGTCTTTCTGTCTGCCTTGCAGAAGCAAACCCTTTATTCTCTCAGATATAAACGGTTTGTTGAAAGTGGTGGGGGTGGTGTTTCCTTTAATAAAAAACAAAAAAACAAAATGGCGCCTGAGACTTGGAAGGAAGTCTGCGGTGGAACCGGTGGGAGTGTTTTTTTTTTCAGAATAAAAGCGCATTAAAGTTCAAAACAAGACTTTGGAAGTCTTGCTGTTTGTTGCCTGTGGATGATCCTGGATAGGAAAAAAGACATATTGTTGGACCAAATGCCATTGCAAATGCCATTGCATTTCCACATTGCTACATTTTTGTTCTATTGCTATGTAAGCATCAGAAAATGCCCCATAACATGATGATTATTATCATTTATTTTGCATTCAATTGACAACAGTTATACAAGTCTATTTCCTGTATGCTTAAAATCAAACCTGTGAAATATGTAATTTTTTTGGGACTTTTCTGTGCTCGATTGATCTTTCCTGGTGCAATTGCGCCAACCAAGAGGACCAGCAGGCAGTGCTTTTTGAGAGTGTTTCATAGGTTATAATACACCAGGCAAACTCAGCTTAAGCATAGAAAAGCATTTGAATCCAAAATGATTACGTATTTGACCCAGGTCTGCCGAAAACGCTACTATGACTCAACACGACTGACGGCTCATTCTGTTGAAGTGCACAGACTCCTGATGTTAATTATTCTGCACACATCTCTCATTTTAGACCAGCTCTGGCATAGGCACTCAACAGAAACACTGAAAACGCACTTACAGGAGTTTGTACAGCCCAACCGGCCGTATAAATGTCTATAAATCAGCGGCCCGTGACCCAGTAAGAAGTCTAATTTTGCCCCCCGCAGCTCACAATTAGCACGATTACTCCTTGCGAGGACAGGCTGTGGTAGATTGACAACTAGATTGCCCTCTGCTTCGAGCACGGAGAGGCCCATTAATGCATCTACATCTCTACCTCAAGGCTTGTGACCTGAGCGCCCCTTCCAGCCTGCTGTATATGTTCTATAGATGGGCACAAATTCTTTACTAATATTTTCCGAGATTGATACTGACGGTTGATGCCCACCTGACCAGTCCCACAAACGAGATTTGTTCCCGACATGAAGGCACCCAAATGGTCAAACGTAAAATAGTGCAGAAAATGTGCGATTAATGACTCGCCGTGTGTATTGATAAAGTTGGAACAGGATCAGTTCATACCCTCTCTTTTTAGTGATAGGCAGGGGAATAGGGAGTTAGAAATGTTTCTCTGGCGATGGAATTTTTCATCCGTTTGTCTTTTCTTTCCCTTGGAAAGGCAGGAGAAGAAGGGAAACGTGTAAAGATAGGAGTAGAGGCTGTTGGCTAAATGACTTACTGCAATGCCTTACAACTGTTTAGCCACTGTGAGCATACCTGCCGAACACTTGCTTACTGCACAATCGAAAACGCTCATCGTGATGTATGAGCAGAAGAGCCAGACAACGCTAAACATGCAAATTTCAGTCAATGGAGTCTTCTCTATTCTCCGTCGCATGAATTTAGCAGAGAATGAGAAACGAAGTGGCTTTTCTTCGCGGGCTCACAAGATGAGCCGGAGCCGACGTGTTTGTGGATTACAATGCCTGACATTTGTGATTACGCCCTGGTTACCCTGCATTTGGATGGGATGAATTATATTGCATGACAATGCAGCCGATTTTCAAGTTGTGGGAGTTCTGTGGCACTGTCTCTGAAGCTACAGTAAGATGCTTTTAGGCAAGGTATTTACAAAAAAATGAGACATTCCCATTTTTAATTCATAAGAAAAACAAATGTAAGCCACATTCATTTATTTATTTTGCAGTGCATTCATGGAAAAATTTTTTTTAATGGGCCCACAAAATCAATACTATGCAACATATCCAAAAGGAACCATCACTAAACTTGCCGCGGTGATAAAATATAATATATTCCATAAATGAACCCTCCTGATCCTGGCTTTTATTTAAATTTTTGTTTTGTTTTCCACGTGGAAGAAGAACAGCGAGGAGGAAAAAAAAAAAAGATTAGGCCAATCTCATTTTAGATAATACCACAGGTACTTTGAAAGCGCTAACGTGTGTGCATTAACAAGGCAAATGGCTGTTTTGGTATTCTCTCTGATATAAATAACACAAACCGACTGAGCCAAGCCTCACTGCGAGGCAGCAGAAGCACTGATATTCGCGATGGGAGAGTTCACTGTCCTGAAGGCATTAGATTGAAGTTGCCTACTCCATGGGCACTGCTGGTGTCCCTGTACTCTGTGATTATCAACTCCATTTCCCCTTTTCATCTGAATGCAAAGCAATAACCCCCCTCCCCGTGATATTGTCCCATCAGTCAAAACCATTCTTTTCCCATTTAGCTCCACATTGGCTGAATTGGAGGCAGACAGCTGCATCATTGTGTCCTTTTTATTTTGCTTCATTCTTTGCTTATGTACGTATCAACATAACATGACAGGTAGTATTCCGCTATTCACAGATTTGTTGCTCTGAAACGTTCCGGGAATTTGACGGAAGCAGGCCGTCAAAACAAGTCAATTGTCAGTCGATATCCTTTCAGGCGCTTCCAGGGGACCGCGGAGCTGATCCCAGATCAGGGAAAAACGTGGTATAAGCCTGAACTGAGAATCCCCAGGGAGCCCATTAAACACAATGCACAGGCTTTTCAGGGTTAAATGCAGTGACCCTCACCCCAAATAAATGCCATGTTGTTGTGTATCACTGGGAAAGATATTCTAGGACAAGCGGTCAGTAAAAAAAGCCTGATTGATTGTTTAGGCCTGATTTCGCTATTTCCATCTCAAGACTCGTGAACTTTGACCTCATGCCCTTCAGAAGATTCTCTATTGCAATACAAAGTCAGGATTATATGTGTTTTTTGTTTATTTATTCATTCAATAATAGTAATTTATTTTATTTGTTTACTTGCTTGCTTACTTGCAGTACTTACTAGCTTTCTTGTAGTACTTATTTAATATTTTGGATTTGCTGTAAAGTGTAGTGACAGCCGTAATATCCACTACATGGGAAATTGAGTATGTTAAATATCATCGTACTGGAATAAATGTGGTGGAGTCCTGGTAGTGAGAGGTGTTGGGATTACCTTTGCAGGCTGGTTTAATGAATAAAGCATTAGCATGGTTTAATCGCTAGCGCACTGGATAAACTGAACAATGCGGATTGCGATTCGGCTGATTCGCTAAGGAATTACCAGTGTGCTTAAGATAACATGGGCTCAGATTTTCTGGGTTTATAGGTAGGTCTGTTACTGCAGATAATTGGGCTTTGCCCAGTCACCAGAGATGGGTGTTTCTGGGGCCAGAGTCGAACAATAGAAGAAGAAGAAGAAGAAGAAGAAGAAGGGGGGAAAAAACACTGCAATTTGAAAAACGGACCTTTTGAGGAACAACAAATAGTGATGCCAATGGTCTTTCGAATTAATGTTTGGTTTTTTAACCCTTTAAGGTGTGAGATAACAAATACAGTAAGTACATTAGCATTTGTACTTAACTTTGGCACGTGATTAAGTGCATGCATTGCTGCTTTTCTTTGATGACAAACACAGTTTGGCCATCACCAAAAATAGGTAAGCCAAATTGTGATTGAATCCAAGGCACAAGGCAAAAATGGAAAGTATTTCAGTGTAAGAGTTCTGGTTCTAGGTGGATAGGCAAGATATGGACAGGGAAACACAAGCCTAGATCAGCACACCTACACCACTATGGGCCAGGCCTAAATCATTATAATTGACAAATAAACCCACGCAGGCGATAGACTGAATTTCAACCGATGCTAAATTGAGTGGACATACTGTTGCTCTCCACCGTTTGTTAATAGACGTGTTGCTTTTTCCGAAGCCTTTCTTCTTCTTTTGACCTTAACGGGAGGCGTGAATCGCGTGGATTATTTCTACGGAGTTGGATTTATCCGCGGTAATTTTCATTGCTTTAATGGACCTGTGCTATTATTATTACTGCTGTTATAATGTGCAGTGTGTGTGTGTGTGTGTGTGTGTGTGTGTTGTGATATTGCTCATTCTTTGGCCCTACTTTACAACTGGCCCTCAATGTGACATCAGCTGCATCGCAGAAGCAAGGCTTTACTCATCGTGAGAAACTCATAGTTACTCATAGTTTACTCACGGGAGCACCTTGGGGAACAGGCTTCTGTTGAAGGCGTTTTATTAGTGTCATTATAAAGTCTACTCACGATGACGGCATATACACAGCAAACTCAGTACCAGAACGGGGTCCTAATATTATTTGTTTTGGATTCAAATACGTTTCTGTCCTCTGTTGATCTTGCCTGGTGCATTTGAGTCTGTGAGGAGGAGCAGATGAGCGGGGTTTGTGCTTTTGGGATTATTTCATTTGTTCCAATACACCAGGCAAGCTTAGTCAAATGCAGAAAAGTTTTTGAAACCCAAACAAATACTATTTGTACCCAGGTCTACAGAGAATCATTTTGAATGGCTTTACTACTTTTTGTCATTTTTGTATTTCACAATGTACAGTACATTCTCCCTGTAGCACCATTGCCATCACGTTCAACACTGATTTGACATATGGGGTGTTTTTTTTATTAGTTATGAGTCATTTTGTTGTTTATTTTTTCCTTTTTAATTGTTATTTAGTTTCTAAAGAGCACTTCTATCAGGTCCTATCACAATCTCAGGTTTCAAGCTATTTTCATTAGGCTAAGAAAGTGAATTAGCATTCGGCCGTAGGCAATGGCACCCTCTCGCCCGCGTGTCTCCACTGAGAAACACCAGCATCCACTTTTAACTTCGGTGCTGACAAAGTGCAGTAATGATTCACCGCCCCCCCCCCCCCCCTCCCCCCCACACACACTCCCCCGTTCCAACGCGTGACAAACGGCGCGCTTAAATATAGGATTCGACATTAAAACTGCAATCGGCGGGGCTGAGTGGATGAATTTGTGATAAACTGTCCCTGGAGGTTTATAAACACATTTTCGATTAAAAAAAAAAAAAAAAAAAAAAGGAAAAAAAAAAAAAAGGTGCGAGATTCTTTCTCACACCAAGTGCTGCTCTATTTTGACTGCATGAACTTATAGGTTGGCCTCAGCACCTGCTTCCTCAGAGCTGTAAACAAGCCCACACTATATACTGCCAAGCCCCGACATCCATATCTCCTGTTTTACTGCTATAAAGGCCTGATTGCCTGCATAAAGTGGAGGAAAAGCCTGCTTCTATTAACTTCTTTTTTTTTCCTCTCCGGTGGAATAGCCAAACATATCCCCCAGACACGGACTCATCTACTCTGTCTGTCTCCACTGACCCTGTAATCAAACACAGAGACGTGGAAGGATTCCTCGGATCTGTGCTAAAGTTTGTAATTCTTTCATCTTAGTAGTGGCCGTCATGAATTCTAAATTTATATTGTTTTTAGATATTCTTAATTTTCTTAAGCATGTGCTGAAGATTGGCAGCTTTCACTTTAAGGCTGTGTGCATACAGATATAATAATTTAAAAAATAATTTAATTCAAAGATTGTTCACCGGCCTTCAAAATATAGAAAATATCAAAAGGCAGTTGAGTCATATTTGAGAACATGCATTTTGACTGAATTGGTTGTTAATTTAAAGTAGAAAAGCAGCCCAGAAAACCAAGTAGCACTTCAGCTCAAGGAAGCTGTAGGTGTAAATGCTATAGTCAATTATGGCCAAGTGTTCAATTCCACAGGAAAATAAAACTGTGCCCTCCGATGTCTTAACGACATGCAGTGACCTTCCAACTGCAATTGATTGTGTTTACCGCTCTCTGATTATTCATCATTCCCAGTCTCACGAGTGACAGTGCCATAGCGCCAAACTTATAGTGAGCTGATTGACTGATTATTCTTTCCTGACGTTGATATGGGGTCTCCAACTCTTGTCCAAAAGAGCTCCGTGATTTTACCTTAAATCAGCGACATAATTCAGACCCGAGACCCCCTCCAAATCTCGCCCCCTGAGAGCCCCGTGTTAGGTGACTTCCTCTGCCGCATAAGCAGCGGGTAACCTCATTAGTTGGTGTGTGCGGGTTGCCACCGGTGAACCGGTTTCACCATCGGGGGCATTAGCTCCGGAGGTAAGTGTGGTCGTCGGCCAGTCAGAAGGTTGCTGGTTTGATCCCCCGCCCTGGGTGTGTGGAATGGTCTCAGGGGCGGGGGACCGAACCAGCAGCCTTCCCACGGCTGACTGCAGCCTCTCACTGTTGGTGTGCCAGTGTATGTGTGTGTGAATGAGAGGCATTATTTTGGATAAAGCTTGATATAAATACAGTCCATTTACCATCTGATGTGTGAAAATAAAGTTAAGAGAGACTCGGGAGGGAGCTAACATGCCATGTGGATCAAAGGAACAATGGCTTTGTGTTGCTGGCGTGTCAAATGGTGCCAGCAGGACAGTGCAAATGTTCACCTTCTGAAGTGCAACTTTCAACTGTCTCTAACGTGGCAAGACATTACTGTGAAACAGCCTGTCAATGGTCGGCTCGCTCCGTGTTTTATTAAAAAAGAAAGCTAAAATAATATAATTCTATTGCTTTACTTTAGTATGGTAAACTGTATTGTTTTGCCATTGAAACAGACATTTACTGCACCCTGTTCACACATCATCTCAAGACCTAGATATGATGTGTCCATTGATTTTATAATAACATATTCTTTGCCAGAAAACCTTTAAAGATTGACGAGGAGAGACAAAAGCTCTGGAAAGACAATGTCGAATTGAGCCGTTATGAGCAACTGCTGTCTTTAGACACCACAAGGTCTACTGCGCTGTTGTTTCTGAAGAAGTGCCATCGTGACTAGTGTTCGTCAGGAGAATTGACAGGCCGAGAGTTGCACTGCTAGCATTAGCTCTGGAATAGGGAGGGTAAGTCATCTGCAGAGAGCCTCTAGCCTGGCATTATGTCCCCAAACGGCTGGGATTATATGGGTCTGTGTATTGTACGGCTAATACTTGAATGGGGAGCTTGTTGGAAAGCCAGTTGGTTGCTGCTAAGAGAAGTGTACAGTGCTGCATGCAAGCTGCACTGCGATTGTAGTGAATGTGATGTGTACATGGACCAAGCTGAATATTCATTTTAGGCTTCAAACCGCCTCTGATTTTTAATTTTTTTTTTACTATTTACCTTAAATCAATAACAATTGTTATTATTTACCTTAAATCAGTGATATAACTCCAAGACCCAAGAACCCCTGTGAATTAACTGTGTATTCAAGCCCTGTAATTCATTAATTAAGAGCTGTGGGATGACCAAACCGCTCCCCCCGAGACCCCTCTGTTAGGTGACTTCCACTGAAGCATAAACACCATGTGACCTAATTATTTTTATTTTTATTTGTGTTGCTTTCTGCGCCACACAGCGCCCACAGATTAGGCACATGTAAAAAGTAGTCTAAATCCTGTCCTATATCCTGTGTCTGTATTTGTATTGCCACGTTATATTATTGTGCAGCCCCCCTGCTCTCCCCCCCTCCACCAGCACAGGAATAATAACATCAAATATTTTAATAAAAAAGAGATACTGAAGGTATTTCTTTTTTTCTGGCACAAAATACACATTGAACTCAAACACTGCCAAAGGCAAGTAGAATTCCTGTTGGGCTGATGTAGGAGGACACCCACTCAACCATCGCTTGTGAGTTTGGAAATATATGCAGTCAGGATACATTTTTTACCTTCTATCAACACTTGCCTTCAATTTACAGTGGCCAAGTGGTTTAACATCATGGGTGGGCCTACGTATAAGGAGTCCACATTCATGTGGTTGAACAATAAAAAATAAAAAAAACATGCTCCCCACAAGAGAATGCAAAGATTGTCAGAGGTGTAAAATCCAGGTTCAGAAAGTAAAAGTCCTCCCCGGTATTTTGTTCCATTCACCTGGATTTGCTAATTAGCGCAATTCTTACAATTCAACCAGGAGGTAGAACTATAATGAGTGAACTCAGCTGGCTGAGTTTGTGGGTGGAAGAAACGCATGGCAGGACTTTTTCTTTCCACCTCTGGTGACACTGTAGGTTTAAGTCAGCTGGTCACTAACAGAATATGCCTGATGTGCCAGGTGATGTCGGTCTGTGGTCTCCAGGTGCCCTGCACACAAAGCTACACTCGTGTAGAGCACGTTAGCCCGTTCAGCTAAGGACCCATGGGCCTTAACGAAGGAGCCAGTGACCGCATTGGCGGTTGAATCGCAGGGATTGGAATCACTTGGGGCAGCCTACGCATCACTGGTGAGCAGACTGCACCTTGTGGCAGAAGGGTCAGCCGTTTCCCATTCATTTAAAACTCCCTGTCCCATTATTACCCTCAGCGTGCCCGAGTCCAGTTCCTCTGCCTCAGCAATCAGTGAATTATCAGACTAATCACCTGAATTAGCCATCGGCAGATAATTGCCTTTTCATATATATATATATATATATACTCTATATTCATATACTTTACCGTATAATATCTATAATTTTATTAGTTTATTGTTTTCTCATGTTCATGACTGCAAAACGTGGCTTGTTGGGATGTGAAGATACAGATCCGTCTGGTGTTAAGAACAGATTCTGTGACTTTACTGTTGATAAGGTAACAAAAAAGCTAGTGAGATTAATGGGGTGAGTTACCACTTCAAGCAGAAAAAATAAATGCTTTTGATGATTAAATTGGTTTTCATTTCATTGAAATCTGCATCATTATTTAAATGATTGAACTTGAATAAAAAGAACGCAAGCGCATAATAGATAAGGAAAATGGATGCCAGTGGGCACAGATTATTCAAAATGGTGGTGCATTCGCTAATCAAGCTACATTAACGGAAATTGTTGCTCTGATTGCGGCTTCTGCTGCATGAGATATCTGATCTGCCACTAGCACTGTTCCTGAACATCCAATCACCAAGTTAGAAAACACACCTTGGGCTTGGGTAGCAAATATTGAAACACACCGATGGTGATAACTGGCACATATGGAAGGTACTCAGGTCATGTTTACTCTGAAAGGAACACTAAAAACTTCAGATTGATGGTCAAGATCTGTCTTCTTACAGTAGGCGAGGTGTCTCTCTCTCAAAGTGATTGTTATTATTAATATTAATTTCTTGGCGTGAAGAAGTTTTGACTTCGACGTGCATTTAAGCCCGCAGCCAGGGTAACTTGGCTGACGTCGGGGCAAGTAATCTCGCTGTGTGGCGGGGTGTGGGACCCTGGATGTGTTACCATGGAAATGCATAGGTAGATGTAAGGTTTGTTTCATGAAACTGGAATGCTGGAGTCGTTTCGCACAAAAGGCAGCCGGCGAGCTCATTAATCCCACTTAGAGCTGTACGCCTCGGGCATTTGGAGAAATGCGTATCGATCAAACGGCATCTCGACTCCCGGAGCCGGTATCACCTGGATCTGCACAGTAGATGTAGTCTGTGAGCGGACCGCTTTCCCTGTCATAAAGCCTGAACTTCATACACTCACTCCGGTCTCCTTACATGACCCTCCGTCACTGTGGAAAGCGTAATCTTTTAATGGTGGAGTTCAGCTCGTCAATACTCTGGATTATAGCACTGTTGTGTCCTTCTGTGCAAAGATAAATGCTTTCTTGTTGCTCTTTTATTGGATAATTTATTTTTTATGTATGTGTTTTTGAGTATATCCAATAATATTTCAGCTTGTCTTTCAGTGTGATTGATTTAAATGCAAATTGCAATTGAAACAAGTAATTGACCTCAACTGTATTTGTTTTTGTCAATCATACTGTGGGTCACACACATTTTCTTAGTCTCAGTGAGAGATTTTCTGTGGCTGCAGGAGTTTTATTTCATTTCCAGTGTGTGCCTTTTATGAAATATTCATAGATGAAAGGAGTGGGAAAGTATAATCTTTGTACGGGCAGCATTGTGGGAAACAAGCACTTTGTATGCTATGTGAGGTAGATTACTTACTGCTGAATAATCAAGAGCTCCACGAATGCTACCACTGAGTCATAATAATGTGTTTATCTCTGAGGATGTAGCTATGAATCGAAGGGGTGTGTGTGCGTGCATGCAGACTTGTGTGTGCGTGTGTGTGTGTGAGTTTGCCTGTGTGTGCTTCTAATTGACTTTTTTCTGATGCCCTGTATACATAGTGATAACTACTGAGCAGTCCATTATTCTACAATTGTTTTGACAGGATTACAATTATCTTATTGTCTGCTTAGCAATAACACCGTTTTCATTTATGGCTAATTTCTACATGCATTTACACACTACTGTATGAGCTTATGGTACAGCAGGAGAGCTGGTATTGATCGGAAGAGAGGTGACTATCTCACTATTGACGGCAGACCGGGAATATCAGGGCTGCCCAACCCTTTTCCTGGAGATCTACATCCTGTAGATTCTCACTCCAACCCTAACAAAGCACACCTCAATTCATCAGCTGGAGCACGGTTGCCGTACGTAGCTCCCTTGTCCTTCACATGAGCGGCCATTTTGACAGTGGCTTCGAGCATTGTTCCCAGAACCAGCTTCCCTTATCACTCCCATATACCCCCGTGATTGACAGGTCAGGGCTCAGCGCGGGCAGCGTGACCGTCTGAAAGAAGCGGGCGTGTCGAGACGTGCCGTTTATCACCGAGCGACCCCGGCCGCGCGGTCCTACCTGGGCCTCTGGGTCGGGGGTCCCATTCCCTGCCCCCGCCCGAGGTGCAGAGGGTCCCCCCAGTAACACCCGAGATGGGGAGTGAGTTCCCTCTCCCCCTCAGTCAGCGGCCAGACCTCGGCTTCCCGGCCCGTCTCCCCCGAACAGCCGGTTAGCGCGTCAGACTGCTGAGACGTGAAGGCTACGCTTCGCGTTTTTCCCCACGCAGGTGCGAGGATCCATTTTGTTTTGACGTGTCTGACATTTGATGTGAAGGTGTGCGCGTCACGGACGTAAGCACAAGTTCCGGCCGTGTTTACCCGCGCCTCAATCGCTGGCTGCTGCCGCTGTCCTTTGATATGGGAGTATGAATGGGGATTCACATCCAACTCCACACTGGGATGAATGCCTCCTCTGTAAGCTTAGGGCAGCAGTCGCACACACACACACACACACACGCACACAAGCACACGCACATGCACACACACACACGCACACAGACACACACACTCACACACACACACACACACACACACACACACAGACACACACACCTACACAGAGACACACACACACACTCACACACACACTGACACAAATTTATTTGCAAGCACACACAAATGTACATGAATGCAGACCTAAACACACACCCTGACTCAAACGCACGTTATCTTATATATTTGGAATAGCCATGCATAGGCTTACAATATTATTCTTTCTCTGTCCAGAAATTCACGTTTTAAACTGGGGCTGTCCATTTTTTTAAGCTAGAAGTTGAGCTACCTCCAAATCTGAATTGCTTATTCTTTATGGCTTCAGTATTGCTGAGTAGAAGATTATATTCCATTTAATTACAGAAATGAAGTTATGAATTGTGAAGGAAATACACTCAGTGAGCACTTTATTTACTTATTCATGCGATCATCTAATCAGCCAATCGTGTGTCAGCAGTGCAATGCATGCAGGACAATCATGTAGATACGGGTCAGGAGCTTCAGTCAACCATCAGAATGGGGGAATTTAGAAAAGTGTTGGTAAAACTGTTGCATAATTGCAATAATAAAGGCAGTGTAATAAAGGAGTGATATTTGCCGTGAGATAATGTCACCGTCCCTGCTCTGTGCTCTACCTGCGGACACAGCACGTCAGTGACATTATCCGGCGCTAAGTCACTCCTCCTCCTCTGTTATTGCATAAATAATGCATGGAAAAGGACGCGGAGGCCGGCGGAGGTGCGGGAACGCTCCCGATGACGCCGCGCGGCGTTCCCACCGCCAACCCCGCGGTGCCGTCGGACAGGACCGGAAAAAGGTCAGCTCCGCGCCATTAGCCAGGGCGCGATACATAAACAAACGGGGAGATAAAAATGGGCTTAGCGCTTAGCGACGTAGCGAGACGGCGGCTCCCATCCGCAATCGATGCGCGCGGGAGACTGTAATCGCTGCAGCTTCTTTAACCGGGGCCTTAATTGGACGTCAGTCATTTACATGAACCGAAAGACGGGGCCGCGAGTGGCCCGGTCGTTAGCATCGATCTCCCCGGCTTCTGCAAACGAACATAACTCCGCTCTCCTGGTCCTCCTCCCGGTGAGCTCTGCCAGGTCTCGCTCACAGAATGAAGGGTCCCCATTGATCACAGATCTGTGTTTTTTTTTTAAAGATCAATTTTTATAATTCCAGGTAGGGTGGAAGGGAGGGAAGTTGGTGGTTATGAAACAGGCTGTTACAGGAGGCTACACAACCAATTTTCATCCGGCACGTTACACTGCAAAAAAACTATCAGTACTAAAATACCTGTTGATTGACTTATTTTAAGACTTGCTTAATATTGGCAAGCATATTGTCAGTTTTGACTCATTTCAAGACGAGTAGTGGAATGAGAACATTTCACTTGTAAAACAAACAGTGACTTTAAACAAGCTTATATTTCGTACTTGAGAGTCTTTAAGTCTTACTACAAAACTAAAAACGCTTGCTAAGACTGATATTCTTTGCCGTGTACAGAGGGTTATAGGGTGTTTTTGCAGTCCGCGGGCACAGAGGAGACTGCCAGGGCCTATGAGGGATGGGGGGTGGTGATATTCACTGCTTTGGGTGAGCTCCAGATCGGCCGGTGAGCTCATATCGCTGTGTCCCCCTGTGGTGCCCTCTGTGTCCATGGCTGCAGTGATTACACTGCAAAAACACTCACTTTACACTTAACCAGTAAACACTTTTAGTGTTTCAGTGTTTTTGTAAGAAAGCAAAAGAAAATCTTAAATGGTAAATGGTTGGCCTTTATCCAAAGCACTGTACAATTGATGCTTCTCATTCACACACACGCTCACACACCAACGGCGATTGGCTGCCGTGCAAGGCGCCAACCAGCTCGTCAGGAGCATTTGGGGGTTCGGTGTCTTGCTCAGGGACACTTCAACACAGCCCGGGCGGGGGATCGAACCGGCAACCCTCCGACGGCCAGGCGACTGCTCTTACAGCCTGAGCCATGTCGCCCCCTGGAACATATTAACTTGTTTTAAGTTTCTGTTTGCTTGACATGTTCGAATTTTCTTACCCAATGGCAACTCTTGAAATGAGTCAAACTGTCTCCCTGTCTCATTAAAGACAAAAAAGTAATAGAAGTATAAGACTAAAATCCTTGTTGAGATCGACTTGTTTTTATTGTTTTTTTGTTTTTTGTTGCAAAAAGCTATATCTGCAAATAACCTATTTCCACAGTAGACATAGTGTTCTCTTTACACACGTACAGCTAATGTTAAGGTTAATGGCCAGCTTTGCTGTATGAATTTAAAGTGTTCTTTAAACCTAACCCCAGTGTACAGGTTTTCAGTTATTATAAGCCATTATAGTTGAAAATGTTGTTTGAAATATCAAGCAATGAAAAATGAAATTAAAGTGTCGCCAGACTTTTTGCATTTATACTTTGGCGACGACCGTTCTGTTGCCTCTACGGTCACAAGAGGCCAAACGGCTCATATTTAAAAAACTTTTAAACACTGCAGTATAGCCTATCCATTACGATGAACTTCAGTGTTTCATCTGGCAGTCCAGTCAAAGTATCATGCTGTCTGCGACACAACAACATTCTAAAGGTGCACGACACTGAGAAAAAGCGTTGTGCGAAATTGCATAATTTTTGTCATATTTTGTCCTTTGCGCTGCAAGGGTCATGCAACAAAGCAGACAGGCTTTTATGTTCAGGTACAGGCGTGACATGGAGCCGGTGCGTTCTCGTCTGTAGGAGGACGATGACGTTAGCGAGCTGAATAGCCAGTTCTCCTCACGCCATATTCGTATGTCATTCTGTAATATCAGGGCCACGTAAACGCTCGTTTTGCCTCTTACAGCTGAGGTGTAAATTGCTTGCTCGACGGCAGCCGCCCCTAATGCAGCAGTGTGGTACCCGTCTTTGTGGACAGGCAGCGGCCTCCATTAGGCCGGGCTGTGAAGTGAAGGCCTAGCTGCAGTCAGTCTATTCAGCCCTTATGATTGGTTAATAATTGAACGGGCTGAGGGTCTAGTTAGTGTTATTATTTTCCTCTGTACCCATAATTTGCGTAAACGCGCATTATAGTTATTACACGGCATTAAAACCTAACGTCTAATACAAGAGTAGAATTAATTAGACGGAGACAATAAATAGCCACGAGGAATGCAATTGCTCTGCACCTGTTCTTTGCAAGTGGAAACCTAACATTAATATTCTAGGAATGCGATGAACAAGACCAGAATATTATACCAAGTGCCAATTTATTCATATTTATCTTTCTCGTTGTTTGTAGCTGAGCTGCATAAATGACTTTATATGACACCTGTACAGCAGTTTAGCAGGAAAGCTTGTTCACAGTAAGACAGGAAAGGTGGTCGCGCTAAGACGATTAGCATCAGGCTGACCCAGACCAGTGACCTGTCTCTGCGGAGGGGAGGTTTGTATTCAGGTGATATTCACGTGCGTGTTGTGCCGTTTCATCTGGGAAAGTCTCTCAGCAGTGTCCTATGGGAACTGCGCTCCCACTCCGACTGCAAATCCTAGTTAATATTGATATCCTGATAACGAAACATTTTTCTCCCTCTAATTGTGAGGGACTATTGCAGCAAAACAAACCGCCCTACAGTAAATCAAACGCGTGGAGCGGGGCATTAGCCGTTGTCATCAGAACAATAGCTGCAATCAATTCCTCTGCGGAATTGGAATTGAAATTGTAGGGGAGGCAACTGAAGACGTGAGGGTGAGGGTGGGGGAAGCCACGGGGTGTGCTGTGTGGAAAAGACCCGATGTGTCTTTGTGGTTTGAATGGTTCTGAAGGACCCCCCCCCTCCCTTCTCTATAGAATAGCCCTGCTCAAGATGATTATGGCTCTACAAAAAGGCAGAAATTAAATATATTTTATAGAACACAGAGACCCACTAAACCTCAATTAGTTTGTCTGTTGGTAAAAAGACTGTGTATATTATTTCTCAGGTTAATTTTCCTGTTGTTGGGTTGTATTGCTGGGTGCCGTTTGCGGTCTCATTAAGTCTTTAACATGTACACTTGCCCATTCACTGCAACTCTTATCTCTGTTTATTTTCCTCAGAACATGTCCACTGTTTATGTGCCATACATGTATTACAACCTACACAGCATAACCAAACAAGAAAAGATTTCAGGCTACAGCCTGAGTTCTCAAGAAATAAAAATAGCACTTAAAGAAGTGTCTCTTTGTGTAAGGCCAGGAAGGAGAGTCTCTCCCTCCCTCTCCCTCCCTCTCTCTCTCTCCCTCTCTCCTTCATCTCACCAGGGTACAGATGCATTCTGGGACTGCCAGTCATTTTCCGCAGCGTCCCAACCCTCTACATCACAGCCTCATGGCTTAATTAGGCCTCGCTCCTGGCTCCTCATTAGCATAGTGGATCTTTAGCTCCGACTCGGAGAGAATCTAAACCAGGAGCCTTTATGTGCGCTGCCGGCTAATGGCGGCCTTCTCGGGCTCCGCCGGCACGTGATTGGACGAGCAGCTGTGTGCTGACGCTCGCTGTCAGCAGGGCGGGGACGGTGAAAGAGCCCACAGTTCCAGGCTCACACGTGCACACACACACACACACACACACACGCACGAACACACACACACACACACGCACGCACGGACGCACGCACGCACGCACGCACGCGCACGCGCACGCACACACACACACACACACAAGCACACACACACACGCACACGCACACGCACACGCACACACACACACACACACACACACGAACACACACACACACGCACACACACACACGAACACACACACACACACACACACACACACACACGCACGTGTGCCAGCACTCACACACACACACACACACACACACACACACACACGCACACACACACACGCACACACACACACACGTATGTGTGCCGGATGTCGGTCCTGCTTAATGGGACTGTAAAAATAAATAAATAATAAGACAATATCTTTACTACTTTGTACCAGTGCTGGATTTGGATTTGAGGGCGAGATTTGTGCATCTGTGGACTACAGTGTCTGATCAACCTGTGGCTTGATTCCCTTATAGGTGGGTCAGCATGCCATGTTGAGTGTTGCTGGCTTTAAACAGTAAATGGGTCATAATTTACACATTCGGGTGCTGTGTGTGAACTGTAACAATGTTCATAGAGTCTATATAACCCATGGATGGGCAACTACAGTCCTGGAGGGCTGGTGTGTATGCAGGATTAACTCCAGTCCTGGAGGGCCGGTGTGTGTGCAGGATTATAGCAGAGATGGGCATCTCCAGTCCTAGAGGGCCGGTTTGTATGCAGGATTAACTCCAGTCCTGGAGGGCCGGAGTATGTGCAGGATTATAGCAGTGATGGGCAACTTCAGTTCTGGAGGGGCGGTATGTGTACAGGGGTTTTCTGCCACCAGTTACCCTGGCTCAATCAGCTAATGAGCCATATGCACCATGACCGATTTACTCGCAAATTAGGCCACGATAAAGTGCTACAATGCTCGACAAGAACATGTTCACGTCACGGAATGTGGCTATGAATGACAGACGATGTAAACGGTTGGGGTAATTAAATAATGAGGAGCAGAAATCCCGAAGCGGGCGCGGCCCTCCTCAGCCGTCCGTGAGGCACGCGGGGTGTGTGCGGTCGCGCTCTGGCCCTGTAGCGTGGCGGGGTCCGCGGCCGTGTCGCTCCACGCTCCACGCTCCATTAGCGCCGCGCCGCCGCGCCCTGACGCGGGGGAACCTGGAGAGAGGGGCTCCTGGGACATCCTCCTCCCGCGCGTGCTAATCCCGCCGTGCCGCGTCCCCGTATCCCGCCGCCCCGCCCTGGCCGGTCCTCAGACCGCCGGCGAGCTGGAATTCATCATTTTCAAATTAATACTAATTACCTGCGGGCCGAACGCCGCCATCGCAAAGGTAGGGGGGGGGGGGGGGTTCGACTGACATGACTCATTAGAATGGGCAGACGTGATGCGCGGGGGGGTGTGAGTTAACTGTGGGCAATACCGTGTCCAATCAAGCCTGCCGGTCTGTTTTTTTTTTTTGGGCTCACCAGGCTCTGATCTCCAAGTCTATATGAAACATTTTGGGGGTGACAGGACTCCGTGGGGTTGGCATGGAGACACTGAAGCAGGCCAAAGGATGGGTCAGCACCCCCAGAGGGTGTGGGGGTGGGTCACTCCGTCATGTGCTCCTCTGTCGGTCACTAACAGCGGAGATCAGCCCTGAATGCTGCCCTGGGGCAGCCTGTAGCCTCGTGACTGAGGTGCATGACTGGGACCTGGAAGGGAGGTGGTTGGCGCGATAAGATCTGTACAGCCGTTGGGCCCTTGAGCAAGGCCCTTAACCCTGCACTGCCCCAGGGGGGATTGTCCCCTGCTTACTCTAATCAACTGCAAGGCACTTTGGATAAAAGCATCGGCTAAGCAACAAAGTATGTATTATTGTTTTGTTTATTTTCCCGTAATGCATTCAGTACCCAGTGCAGTTCACCCTTACATGTTTGCTTTGCTCAAAAGTGCAAATGCAGGCTAACTAATAGCAAAGGGGGTAATATTTAAAACCATACACGTTTCTTTCTTTTTGGCTTTCTCATTTTGCCTCATTTGAATTGTATTTCCTGTATAATTAACAGGTTTTTTTTTCACCTCCGTGTGCACAATTTCTTCATCTGCATCTCAGCGCCAAGTGCACATTTTTAGATCAAGGCTACATTTTTAGCTCAATAAAAATGATTTTAATTCTGCGGAAGACCAGTTCTCCTCCCTGCTATAGTATTGCGTTGTAAAGAGAAGTTACGCGTTCTCACGTTCCCTGTTCGTATGCTAATGCGTCGCCTGCCAGTTGCGTGGACAGCTCTGTTCTTGGACTGTAATTGGGGCAGAGCTGGATGTTATTAATTGCGTTCCGCATTAAGTCATTAGAGAAGGCTTCATTATGCTATAGAACAGCCTTCCAGAGATGCTCACAGATTGAAGGAGATTCATTTATATTCACAGAGTCATTTTTCTCTTCACAAAGGGTTTGATTCAAAAGCCAGCATCCGGCATTTTTTCTTTTTTTTTTTTTTTCACAAAACCTAACTCGCCAAATTGTCTTCTTGAAAAGTGTCAACAATCATCTTTCAGGAATAAATATCTGTTGCATTCGGATGATTTGTTCGACCTTATCTTCAAAATTCTAAATTGCTTGCAATAACAAACTGGGAAGCTGATAATTTAATCTTGGGTGGAAAAAATACATCAATGGATACTATATAGCAAGAGAAAGTGTGTGAGAGAACAAATTTGTTTGGCTGTGTGTTTTTTTTTTTTTTTTTTTTAAATCAATAAGTTATGCGGGCCCATTTTTTGTGGAGAAAATTATGCTGGAGATGGATAGATAGATCATTACATTTATAGAGCGCTTTTCTTGACACTCATAGCATTTTACAGTGATGAGGGTGAAACCCACCTGGGTGATGCAACGGCAGCCATTTTGTGCCAAAACGCTGACTACACCCCAGCTGAGGTGGAGAGGGAGAGTGCAGTGTCAGGGGGTGATTAGCTGGCAGGTTGTTCGTTGGGGGCCAGTGTTGGGAATTTAGCCAGGACAGGAAATTAGCAAAGATGTCGAGATTCGTCATGCGTTTCCAGGCAGAAGAATGTCGCTTAAATGTAGTGTGAAGTATTGTACATGAGCAGGAATGCATGGACAAGCTGGACTGCTGACTGGGAGCTGTCCATGGTCCTGATCACACCGGTCTCTGCCAGCACAGAATTCCCTCTTGGGCCTGAAGTGATTTGTGACTGCACTGAGTTTATCAGATAGATGATGAAGTATAGGACAGCAGACCTATTGGACTAGAGATGTGTATCAGTATTAGATGGCAGCTTAGGCGGTTCAATTCAGGACTCCCTTTTGATTTTGACCAATACTTCATTGTTACAGCATTACGTAATATAAACCAGTCATTCAGCCTTCATTCTGCTATTGGGGATGTCGCCAGTGTATGCAACCGAAGCTAGGCACTCTCAACTAATTATTCACTGCTGACTTAATGTAATTATTTCAACATAATATTTATTCAGCATTATATTTATGGAAATGTGCACTTTTGAAAAAGCACTTTTTAATGACAACCCCTATCCATCCACACAGTCACTAGTAACCAGAAAGTCAACACTCAATTATGGAATATAACACATTATGAAATGTAATTCATCAGCTATAATATCAGACGTTGATAAGTATCTGGAAGTGTTCTTGCGAGGGAACAGTGTGTTCTTTCCGGCTCTATCTGGTCTATCGCGCCATAGAGAACGCTGTGATTCAGCGCTTGTGTAAGAACAGCGATCCGTGTCGTAACGCAGAGGTGAATAAAAGACTGGATTCAGAGAAGAAAAGCCCCGTTGGATGGGAGAATGCACAACCTTGCATGTTTTAACCTGAAAGAGACTAATAATGGGGCTCACTCTCCTCCCAGCGAGCCCCCCGCAGGCCCAGAGGGGCGGGGGCTCCAGGAGCAGTGTGTGTACGGACGTGTTGTTGCTCGAGCGCGCGTTTCATTTCTGTCACACTCTTGTGCTGATGCTAAGCAACTACGAACTCTGTGGAACGGAGCGAGCGTCGGAATCGTTATGCCGAGACGTCAGAAATCAAGTACAGCGCGTTGCGTGTTGAGGTAGAATGGAAAAATGCATCCCTGTAACCGGCTCGGATCTTTTATGCCATCGAACCCTTATCCATCGAAGCGTAGGCCCTTCTATATGTTCAGTTTCTATGCGGTTCATGCGGTTCACGTTACACAATACACTATACATTTGCCCTCTGTTGTTTGACGGTTCTCAGCCACACTACAGAAATATTCTCAGCGATGAGTCTTTAAGTACACCCTATTAGTGTTAAAACTGTTATATGCTATATTCTCACTGTATGTTTTGTTGAGGTAATGTGTAGGACCATTTGATACATCCAAATTCTTTCCCACTGTCAGCTCATTTAGCCAAAATATGGTTGGAAAGGGGTTTGGAGGTACTATCCTAGAAATACTGAGGAGAATATAGAGTTTTTTGGCTTAATTGTTTCTCGAAACAAACACCTACAATCAAATGAGGTTGTTTGAGAGATCAATACTTCAATTCTTGATCTGCATTATTTCAAAAGTTATCCACCATTTTTCTTTGTGCTGTGGAAAATTTGAAACCCTCCCTACTCTTTCACAGAGGCTGCTGAGAAATCTTGCACCTTGAACAAGTGAAAATGAAAAAATTATTTTTAACTCGCTAATATTTTTCGATAGACGAACATTTTGGTGCTCATTACCGGAGTGTAAAATCGAGCCTCGCTTTGCGGCTCGCAGTGTGGAAGATTTCATTAAAAGTAGCTGCTTAATCATGTAGGTGTTAAAATTTAATTAATGAAATGGAAGACTGACTTCACTATTCTTGCGCACGGTAGATGAAAGGGAAACATCTGGTCTCGGAAAACTTGCCCTGAACATGGGGTTCAGCCTCCCAGCGTCTCCCAGACTCACTCAACGTATCCATCCCCATTGCCAGCCTATCGTTTATGCTTTCATAAAGTGCTGTGTACAAATATTGTATGCATCGGTACCCGTTCCTTTCATCTAACACGGTTTCCACAGACTCAAATAGAAATACATTTTCCCTCAATATTTTGACTTTCTTTAGATTATTGTGCAGTGACATTGGTATTTTTATGTGCTGTGACATAAATAGAAGCAATAAGGGAAGGGAAAAAATATGTTCATGATAATGAATACATTTGATAATTACATTGGTTCATATGTACAGCCTCTAGAAACATAACATCACCCTTGGAGCTGGTTTGGAGATACTTGAGGTGGAATTTGTTGCCCGTTATTTCCTTGTCCCCATCATGAAGGCTTTATACCCATCATGCTTTGGGTGGGGGTCAGTAAATGTTCTGCATCTGTCACAATGAGAGGTAAATTATTCTTAAAGTGAGATGTATAAATTATCTTTTTTTTTTTTGTGCCAAAGATTAGATGATTTACTAAGACATTTAGCACATGCAAAACTAATAACACAACCAACAACTGGTACAAAACTGCTACAATGACCAATCATTAGTCATGTTATTGGTTTTGCATGTGCTAGAAAGCTTTGCACGTGCTGAAGGTCTCGGTAAATCAGGCCTTAGGAAATGTTAAAGCCACTCATCGTTCTTCCGTTGCCTTTTCCGGGAGAAATGCTTCCTATAGTCCCTTCTCCTAGTTTGGGTAAAATAGTCAAATTAGATGAAGCTTCTAGATTGAGCTGCTGGTGTTCACACCTCCGTTTCCAAGGCGATGTTTCTCATGTCTCTACTGTGGGTGTGTTGTCTGTATTTAATGCAAATACGTCTCTAACTATCTCACATATTTTGAAGTGTAAACTCAGTGTGGAGCTGTAAGTGTTTGAGGAGGATGAATATTTTGACAGTTTTTTTTTTTCTCTCCATTTTCTATCTTGGGAAAGTAGTCTTTCTTTGTGCAGGTAGAGTCGAGGTGATGTGATCCCACCATTTCCTTTCCGGCATTAGTCAATCATTAATTCATAAATCATTTTGAAGGTAATAGTTTAAAAGAATGCTTTCCTTCAAGTCACGTTTTGCAGAATGCTTCAATGGGAGAGTGAGGCTTTTCAGACGAAAACTGATGTTGTTTTCGCAGAAATGTTGAGAAGAAAACCAGTTTGAGAAATAATGAACAGACTACAGGTCAAAACTGAGCCCTGGTATATGGTGCACATGGCTGTAACATAGGACGCCCTCTGCAGTTAGGCTCCTGTACATGCAAGTGCCTATGAAAACAGTCTGACCCATTTCAGGAGTGAAAAATAAATGCATAAAATGGTTGGGCAGCATTCTTTTGTCTCTTACTGTTAGTTATTAATCAGGCTGGATCTCAGGCTGTGTTCAGCTCTAGGTTGCTAAGGTGTCTCTCTGCTTACTTTGGGATATTATTTTCTTATCCTATATTCTGTAGGATATACTGTATTCCTGAGCCTGTATCAGAACAGTTCTGCCAGATAACTGCAGTTATCAGAGGGGTAAACACTCGTGACTCGTTACATGTGCAGATAGAAACTGTATGGGTGTGAAGGACGAGCTGTCACACTGGGATTTGTGTTGAGGTTAAAAGGGGTGTTCAACAGTGTAGGCCGTCATAGGACACTCATGGATACACACTGTATGTTGGCGACGTTTCAATAAAGATACTTATCCTCAGGCAAGCATTATAAACTTGACTTATCTTAAATGGCAGGTTTATGGCGTAGATTGGGGTGACACGGGTCCTGCTAGCACCAACCAAAAACGTCTGAATGGTTTCTTTGAAGCCCCACATATTGCAGGAGGAAAGCGTGCATCTGTTTGAAGTGATCAGCTAATGTATTCTTAAAATGGTAATGGTGACCTGTTTCCCCCGTTTCTTTTGCCAAAAGGCCGACATTTCCATGCAGATCTGAACAAAGAAGTCTGTGTGAAAATCTACTCGGCTAAGCCGAAGTAATAAAACGTGTGCGTGTGTGTAAATAAATATCTTTTTATATGTGTATATAAGTATATGAATACAGTACTGTTAAAATGCAGGCTCATTCTCCACAGACCGGATTACAGTTGGCTTGAAAGCTTATTCACTCAGCCCCCGAACGTGCCTTTCAGCCTGACAATAACAGTCAGCGACGTCAGTGAAATTAAAACTGGAACGTAGAGCGCACCATGACAGGATGAAGAACTATCACAACTTAAAGACCAAGCAGCGTCCCGCGTGTGGGAACGAGACGTGTGCAGGCAACAGGAGCGAGAGTCCTTTGGGGAAAGTCCCTGTGTGTTTACCGCCAAATATCCCTCCAATTATTAATGCCATCTTCTTCTGTTCTTTCTTAACCCATTTCTTTGTTACCACACCATTATTTATTGAACATTTAAGATTTTGGGAAAATTCAACCAATTAATGTATTTATGTATTTATCTCTGTATGTAGTATGTTTTTAGTTTGTTTGTTTGTTTTATTCGCATTATCCCAGCCTGGTTTTAATATAACCGTATAACAGCGTGTAATTACCGCGTTGGAGGCCTTTGTAGTTGTCCTATTACTGTGATTCCTCTCTGGTTCCTCGTGACAGTCTCTGCCCCCTTCAGCTAAAGCAGCGTCCTGCCGAGAGGCCGCTTTCGTTCTCTCTCCTCTTTCTGTGCTGTCTCTCCGTCCCCTCCATTTCCTCCCTGCTGTTTATCCTCTTTTCTTTTTGCCTTTTCCCTCTCTTTTCTCTCGAATGCAGCGCTAGCGCTCTGAGTGCTGGCTCTGCGTCGGTCGTAGTGTCCTGCGTGCTGGCTCTGCGTCGGTCATAGCGTCCTGCGTGCTGGCTCTGCGTCGGTCGTAGCGTCCTGCGTGCTGGCTCTGCGTCGGTCGTAGCGTCCTGCGTGCTGGCTCTGTGTCGGTCGTAGTTCCCTGAGTGCTGGCTCTGTGTCGGTCGTAGCGTCCTGCGTGCTGGCTCTGCGTCGGTCATAGCGTCCTGCGTGCTGGCTCTGCGTCGGTCGTAGCGTCCTGCGTGCTGGCTCTGCGTCGGTCGTAGCGTCCTGCGTGCTGGCTCTGTGTCGGTCGTAGTTCCCTGAGTGCTGGCTCTGCGTCGGTCGTAGCGTCCTGAGTGCTGGCTCTGTGTCGGTCGTAGTTCCCTGAGTGCTGGCTCTGTGTCGGTCGTAGCGTCCTGAGTGCTGGCTCTGCGTCGGTCGTAGCGTCCTGAGTGCTGGCTCTGTGTCGGTCGTAGCGTCCTGAGTGCTGGCTCTGCGTCGGTCGTAGCGTCCTGAGTGCTGGCTCTGCGTCGGTCGTAGCGTCCTGAGTGCTGGCTCTGTGTCGGTCGTAGTTCCCTGAGTGCTGGCTCTGTGTCGGTCGTAGCGTCCTGAGTGCTGGCTCTGCGTCGGTCGTAGTGCTCTGAGTGCTGGCTCTGTGTCGGTCGTAGCGTCCTGTGTGCTGTAGGTTCGGGCGGGCCTGGGGAAGGGCACGTGTTGCGCTGCGGAGGGGGGGACTGGCCTCTCCCTAATCAACTGTAAGTCACTTACAGTTAGATGAAAATACGTAGATAAAAAGCGTCAGCTAAATAACTGTACTGTTCTGAACATGTGAATTCTTTCTGCGCACATCCAATTGTCTTCACCGCATTGGATTTCATTTCCGTTAATGCCAACCGACCTGGACCTGTTTTTAAAGCGGGAAACACATTTCCCCTCCTGTCCCTGCCTCCGTACTGCAGCAGTGACTTCCACAGTTCAGCAGATAACATCAAACACTCCGCACCTCGCTGGGCTCCTTCTGGTTCCCTCCTGAGCCTGCTGGCTGTGGGCACAAAACATTGGGTCAAAAATAATGTGTGTTTGAAAATATCACGTCTCACAAAGGAACCGGAAAGAGCTGCCATCGACGTAATTAATAGGAACGTGCTGCAAAATGGATATTTTAATATGTTGTCCAGACCAAGCTCCACACCAAAATCCACTCTTTCCTTTGGGAAAGGCTGTGGGACGGAGGCTGTGGGCCTACGTGTTCGGATGGTCTGTCATGTGCGTTTAGACATCACACCGCGGCGTAGGACTCCCGCTTAGGACTCCATCGTCCGCACACGCACTTTGATCACCTCGTTGACGAGAGTCGACACGGCTCTCTAACTCCGGCGTGCCGCAGAGGCTGCTGGCGTTCTGTCTCCGGTCGGTCCCCGAGGCCCAACATAAAACCCATCAGCTAAAGAGGAAGCGCTTTTCCCTGCCGTGGAATTCCCACTGCCAATCGTCTACTTACCCTCTGTTACTTACAGTAAAGCACGGGACCGCCGTCAGATGAGGTTCGGTCCCTTCCGGTTGCTAACGCCCCCTGGCCTTATCTGGCCGGGACGGAGCTGGATGTGATTTTCGGGATCATGAAGGAGATAGCTGGGCGGCCGAGCAGGAAGATGAATGCGGTGAACGGGGTGATTAAGAAACGTGGCTCTGGAATTAACAAGCCCCCTCTCCCCGCTGCCACCAGGAGTGCGTCTGAAGATGAAAGATCGTCACTGCCGCTTCCAAGGACATCTTATCACGACTGCGTATCCCGTACCGGGATCGGCTAATTATGAAACTTTTGCTGGAGTGCTGAAACAACAAAAGTGTCCATTTAGGAAATGTGGAGCGTGGCTTATGTTGCTGTTCATCGATGTAGATAGCCAGGCTGGTCTTCACCTTCAGATTGTTCTGGAAACAGTCACGTGCTGCACTATTATGCAGTTGTGTGTCTTATTTTCAAATTAAAATGAAAAAAAAATGATTGGGTATGTTGATTTAATTATCTGATGCTCTGTTATAAGTTTAAAAAAAGTATTAAATGAGAAATGTGTTATTCCCGATATTCCCTTCAGCTTCATTTAGATTTTTTGTTTAGTATTTTGCACAAAGCGAGCGAGTAAAGATTGAGAGAAAAAAAGGAACTACATATATTTTCTGGTTGTGTTAGTTTGATTTCTTCATGAATACACAGAACAGTTGTAAATTAAGAACAAAGCCACCACTCTGTAAGAAATTGTATGGCCAACAGACAAATTAGAAAGATGAAATATTCAGGAACATCGCCAGTAAATTGCATACAGGTGATGCTAAGAGAAAGAGAAACAAACCAATCTGCCATTTTATTAATACACTGCGTCTGTTGTGCAGGACAATGGCTGTGTCTGGTGCCATTGCAGTGACATCTCTTTTTGTTTTGTCCATGTTCAGGGGGGCATTTTAATGCAGTTTTCAATAGTGCAGTCAAAGAACAGTCTCAGAACATAAATTCTGTGCCAAAACAGTGTCTACCTGATAACAGAAACAACAACAAATACCTGCACTCGGGTTGTGTGGTGTCTTAGATCAACTGTGCATACGCTTGCAGAATACTGTATGCTCAGGGTATCACCACGCTTCTTGGCAGGGAATGTTTTATATGATGTATCGCTGGAGAACAGTAGCATTGTGCATTTTCTATGGTCAACGTCAGTGCCAATGAATGAATCATTTGCCTTCGGGTTATTTGCTTATGGACACTTCTGACAAAGCTAGAGGACCGTGAGGATCACTGTATGAGCACTGCTGTGCCATCTTATACAAAATGGATGACCGTGTCAAAACCTGAATCTGCAACTCTACAGCACACAGCCCACTATGCAAGTCTTAGAATCGCTTAGATTAATCACAGCAGGTTGTAGCAGAGTGAAGAAAATAAAGAGAAATAAAATATTATGAGCCATGAAATGTTGAAAATGTTACAGACATTATCTCGGGGCTGTCTGAAAACAAATAAAATTGATTGTGTTCTTGTTTATTGTGCGTGTGTGTGTGTGTGTGTGTGTGTGCGCGCGCGTTTGTGTGTGTGTGTGTGTGTGAGAGTGTGAGTGTGGGTGTGTGCGTGTGAGTGTGAGTGTGTATGTGCATGTGTGTGTGTGTGTGCATGTGTGTGTGTGTGTGTGAGTGTGTGTGTGTGTGAGACTGCTCGCATTAACTTCCTCACTTGAGCAGAATATCTTTTATCTTTTGATGAGTCGCTGACATCTTTGACCTCTGTGAATACGATGCAGAAAGAGCATCTGGAACAGTGTAACAAAGGGACAGATATGCTCGGAGAGTCTGGAAGCCATGCATGGAACCACGACTGTTTTAAAAACAGGAAAACTTTCTGATTTCCCAGGCTACATCAGATCTTAGAACTGTAGAGGCTGAGAGCAAATAAACCCAATGTGGGGTTTTGAAAGGGTGCACAATATCTTGCAATATTTCACCCTGCAGGCATGGCGAAGCCTAACGATAGTTAGTGACCTGAGTTAATGAATGTGCTATATTAGATACATTCCTCTGTGGAAATATTTGACCACTTGTGGTCTTCTAGATGTGTATATGATGCTTATGTTTAAGATACGATATTCCTTTATTGAAGCCTGTGTGCTAATGTGTCCTCTGCATTTGACCCATCATAGTTACTTAGGAGCAGTGGGCAGCCACAGTACAGCGCCCGGGGACCAACTCCAGTTCTGAGGCCAGGGCCTTGGTCAAGGGCAGTGACAGGAGTGTACACACACAGTACTTAACCTGACCTGCATGTCTCTCAGTGTGGGAAGAAACCAGAGTACCTGGAGGAAACCCACACAGACACACCGCCCATCATTGCATGAATCACATTCCAAATCCCAAAATTCAGCCAGCCAGTAAAACACAACTTCAGAACACAACATCTATTCAGAGCAGACACTTGTTTGGAGTGGTAATATGAGCCAATTGAGTGAATAAATTCTGCTGTTTCTGAAGTGTACTGTACTGTAGTCACACATACACATGCATAGCAGGCCTGGACAGAACAGTATATATGTTACCCTGTGTCACAAATATTTCCTTTATCTTTTATTCTCTTGAATATTTCATAAGCCATTGGGAAGGTGGGTCCTTCCCTTTGAAAGTGGTCGGAGACACACAGCCTGCCAGTGATAGCCACTAAAATCCTTCCACGCCTTTGGCCTGTCATTGGAGCACAAAAAAGTTGTCACGGATGTCCCAAATCATGGTCGTGCAACGCACAAGGACAAAATAATGTTGTCATATCTCCTATGTGCAGAGCAGCTTGCCAATGTTAGGCTCTTTTCTTGAAGAGAGACGACAAACGTAGCATGGCTTAAAACTGCGACTTTCTCGGTTTTCTGGTTTCACTGTGTTCACTGTGTTTCGAGTTGCCCAGTTTGGGTTAAAATTATCTTCATGGACCACTGTAATCTGCCAATATCCACTGAGTGAAACGTGCTTTGTAGTGTATTAATGTCATGAGGAGTTTACCAGTGAAATGTTCATTATAATTGGTGGGCAAACCTTGACCCCATTTCCTAATTGTATGGGAATCAGTGGCTCATTAACACAGTGTTTCTATTTGGACTGTAGGGATGTTGTGCACCTCTATCTTTTGGTATCCAACGGTTTATTTTTATATTTCGCCTTTTCAGTAAAAACACTTTATTTTGGTTGTGCAGTTTTACAGGGAATAATTTATTGCCCCTCACTCTGCAGTCTCCTGACCGCGGAGGCACAGCCTTAATTACACATTAAAAAATGAACTTCTCAGACTGTTTACACTGAAATGAATGGTTCTGTATGTGTGCAACCATTGCTTTACTTGTTATTTTAGAGTATTTTCCTTTATGTTCACTGCAGTAATAATTCAACACACATCTGTTTCATTTGACGCATTTTTGAACATATTTAATCTGGAGTAGGCCTACCAGTTAACATATGATATTCAGGATAATCAGATGTTATGCAATTCACAACATAAAAGTTCTTCATAAGTCGGCCAGAGACTGTTTAAATGTCCTGTAGGTTGCTCAAAATGATGCTATAATTTTACTGCAATAACTATCCTGATTAGGCCAAGACACACTAGGCATGTCATTTTGTTTTAAAGCAGACTTATATCGTGTTACGGACTAACATTTCCATTAACAGCAAGAGGATGAGTTTCTTTTCTGGGGTGAAAATAATAATGGTCCGAATTGAGTGGTCTACCATTGTTTGGCCTGTTTTGTTGTCCTAAATGTGAGCGTCTCCCTTGTGCATAGGACTCAGGATATTGCAGAATTATGTCAATATAGGCAGTGAATGCAGCACGAAAGGAGCACACAGGATCTGAAATGGTGGCAAAAGGGTAAAGACAACAACATGCAAGCAGATTCTCTGGAGATCGTGACAAAGGGCTAAACAAATAGTTTTCCACCACCGCCCACTCTAAAATATGAAGGTAACTCAAGGCAATAAATTCATTGCCATATTATTCATTAAACTTTTGAAAGCTCTGGACGTTTGTCTAAAATCCCCAAGTGCGCACTGTGCACTGTAAATAATGGGAACAACAAAGGTATTTGAATGTTCATTTTTCAACTGCCATTTCAAATGAATAAGATTTTTTTTTTTAATAGCTAGACATTTAGAACGGCTTATTATATCTGTGTGGGAAAGGAGAGAAGGGAGGAGGTCGGTAGCATTAATGCGTGTGCTCAAACCGTTGTGTATTCAGGCTGTATGCTCAGATTTCAAAGTACATCACACAGAAATGGATGAGAACGCATTGACTGTCTTAAGTGGTTGTCAGGGAGGAAACTGTATGCAACATCATTTGAACCTACAGTACATATGTGCTTCTAATTTAATGGAGCTGAAGGCTATATATCATAGTTTCAGAATAAACCGGGAACGTGTACGGTATGTGTGGCTATTGCATTACCAGGCTTTTGGGGAGCATTGCAGGTATATCGGTTGCGGATATATTTATCTTCATAAAAAGTATCTGGTTGGTATAAATGTCGGCGCTTTCCCGAGCATGATGTGGCCTGATCTCTGGAAGCAGGCCAGGTGGGGATATTGCTGCTCTTTCACAGCAGTTATATCCGAACATTTACCGAGTTCCTGAGATGGAGTCACAAATACAACAAGTACACACATCAGTCTCCTGTCGAGGACGTTCCCGTGGAGCAGAATGAGGGTGACATTGTAGCCATGCCACTCTGCTTTCGCTCTCTCGCGATATTAATTGGCAGCAGATGACTTCCTGACGGGCCCTACGCCCCGGGCGTTCCTCACGTGTGAGGATGGTGCCAGCTTTGGATGTAATCCCAGGCTAGGCTGGGGGAGAATCATCAAGGCCTCTAAAAATCTGCCGAGAACTCACAAAGATCCCCCCGCTCTCTATTTCTTTCTCTCTCTCTCTGTTGCTCAGTCTCTCTAACTCTCTCCATCCCTTTCTCCCTCCTCTCTCTCTCCTCTCTCTCTCTCACTCATTTTCCAAACCATGTTACATTGGTACACAAACCCACAAACCATGCCTTTCTTTACTGGAGTAATTCCTTGTTCATTCATTTCAGAGAATGTGTGAAACGCATTTAGCAACCCCAACCAAATGAACACTGTGTTAACATTTGAAATATAATTAAATTCCACTTAGTTGCATTACTTACAGTACACATACACAGTATGGAGCAATCCTCATTAGAACCACAAGACAATGAGAAGGTATGTCAGTGTCAAGACATAGAAAATGTACAGCGTATGAGTGACCGACATTTTAGCATGTTGTCTCCTCATGAGCCGATTCATTTTCATGGTGAAGGAGTCAGTGAGGTCATCCTTTTTTTTTTGTCCCAAAGTTCCTGCTTCATTTTTTATTTTTGTTGTTTCTGTGTTATAATATAATCTGTGGTTTTCAGGAATGAATGTACAGGTCCAGCA
>NC_083767.1:5383232-5455732 GCF_963514075.1 Conger conger
ATGTCAGGCCCACAGGCTCTTGCTGAAGAGGCTTTCAGGAACAGGGAGATTGGGAGCCCAAATTAAATCTGAGATTAGCAATGTAAACACGGAATAATTACAGGTCCGATGGGTGCGCTAACTTGGCTGGTACATAATTGAAATTCATGAGCCATTATTGACAAAGGTGAATATTGATCTATTTAAGTTTAAACATTTCCTCAGTTGCTTTGACCCGGGGGTGTGTCTGTAATAGGTATTAATTTACAGTAGTGTACATAGAATATGACCCATCAGATGTATAGTGTGTGCCTATACACTGTGACCACTGTATTAGGTATGGCTGGACACCAGCTTGTTAATGCAAATATTTAATCAGCCGATCATGTGGCAGCAATTACATGCATAAAAGCATGCAGATGTGGTCAAGAGGTTCAGCTGTTTTTCAGACCAAATGTCAGAATGGGGAAGAAATGTGATTAAAGTGACTTTGACCGTGGAATGATTGTTGGTGCCAGGCAGGGTGGTTTGAGTATCTGAGAAACTGCTGATCTCCTGGGATTTTCATGCACAACAGTCTCTAGAGTTTGCAGAGAATGGCGCAGAAAGAAAAAGGGTCCAGTAAGTAGCTCAGCAAGATCAGATTGACTTTTGTTTCTATTTCAATGGTCAACACAAGATGTTATCATACATACGCAACAAAGACATCGACATACATCTTAGTATTGTGACTTTCCAATAGACCCCTGACAAATAATATGAATGTTTTACATTATATTCATTTTGATTACCATCAAATGAGGAGGAGTTCTTCATAATTCCTTCCAGTCTGATCTTAATTCTTTATTTTCATAGTTTTGAATCATTGCAGGCTCCGACTTCTGTTCATTAATGAAATGTGTTTATTAGAACAGATCGCTGTGCCCATTTTATTTTTCAAAATGCATGGCTAACACCACGGACGGGCTTGGCAGATTTTCTTTTAACAGTTTCACAAGTAGAAAAATGTGTAAGGAGCAAGAACTGACTGCATTTATGCAAATTACGACACGTGTTCCTCTGCGCTTGAATTTTTATTTGTATTTTTTTACGTGTAGCATCACAACGGTGTCCCCACTCTCTGCGGCCCTGCACCAGAGTATTAATAGAGGTGTGCCTTCATGGAAGGGGGGGCTGGCAAAATCTCTAAAAATGGATTAGCCACACTCGAGCTTCTCCACAAAAAAAACCGCTCAGACAAGAATTTGTCAGTTTCCGACATGAAATGGGAGCTGCGCTTTGTGTGCCGGTGAGGGCTGAGGGCTGTGGGGCCAGGAGTCAGCCACCCCTCCTGCAGGTCAGCTCCTGTGGAGCCCCAGAACAGGCTGCTCTGCTGCTCTGTCTCCTTCTCCCCGAACTGGATGAGCCGGGGTCACACCGGTCCACACTGCCCGTTTACAGCAGCTCTTTATCTGAAGGCTCCTACATGCAGTAACAGCTTTTTAACTCCTTCACAAGCACTACACTGTGCATTCATAAGCACTACATAAGCAGTCGTAAGCGCTTATGTCAATAATGGACTTGTAAGTTCACTTGGTGTGTCGTGGTAATGCCACTTGCTGCATTAGTGTTGACATGACAAAACGTGCCTATTTGCGCTTATTGACATAAGCACGTATTCATTCTTATGGAGTGCTTATGAATGTGCTATATAGTGCGTATGAAGGAGTTATATAGCTATTATGTAGAAGCTCCTTGAAATAAAGTGTTACCCTTGATTCAATCCTCAGTCATGTCTTTTAACTCCATCCTCACAACTTAACACAAGACGTGCATCAGACCACGAGCTGCTATGTTAGAAAGATACATTTTACAGTACATATTTAGCAAAAGCAAAGCTCTGTGTGTTAGTATGAATGTACCACAAGTTTGTAAGTACCCTGCACCTTTTCGGTGAGATTAAACTAAAGCATAGTGTGCAGTTGTTTATCTTTGTGCTTTGGAACCAGAGAGAAATAATAAAATTCAGAATAATGACAGGAAAGTAGTGGCATTTATTGGAGCATTTATCTTACTGCTATAAGCACACTGGCTCTATCACTCATGGGAGCTGAGAACGGCTCTATATAAATGTCACACTGTTATGTCTTCTGCAATTGGGGTGGGGGGGTGGGGAGAGTCGGGGGGTTGTCAAAATCTGCTGTCATGCATCCCAATGTAGCCGAAAAGCACGTTCTGCACCCCCTCTCAGTCCCTACGAATGGAAGAGACGCAAGAATGACTACAGGGACGTAATTGTGATAAGTGAGTTGATGTGTTTAGTCATGGCTTTCATGGATGATTTTCCAGCCCTGTGGCGCAGAATCTATTGAACATTTCAATGGTGCTTCCAGGTAAGGACAAGCGAATTAAAGCAGTTCTCGTGAAAGTAAAGACTTTACTGTACAGGACACATGGAACGACTGAAAATGATGTCAGTAATGTGCAGTAGTACGGTGAACTACTGGACATAATCAGGAACTAATGCAGCTGAGATGTTACATTACATTACATTATTGGCATTTGGCAGACGCTCTTATCCAGAGCGACGTACAACAAAGTGCATACCCATAACCAGGGATAAGTTTGCTGAAAGACCCTAGAGGTAAGTACAATTTCAACCCAATTTCAACCCTTTTTTTTTCTGCGCCATTCTCTGCAAACTCTAGAGACTGTTGTGCATGAAAATCCCAGGAGATCAGCAGTTTCTCAGATACTCAATGATGTCAATGTTTGGGAATGTATGTACAGTGTGCGTGCGCTTGTGTGATTCTTCTGGAAAAAGAGCAGGCACTTACAGTAGCTAATATTTCCACATCGCTCTGCCTGACAGTTCAAATTCACGGTGTTAAATGGGCGTTTGCACTGAACCTTCACATATTTCACTCCGCTGGATTGAGTTACCCCATAACTGTAATGTACTGGTGATTCTAGAAGCTCCCAGATATTGCTTCAAGCTAAATTCTTTGGGAAGGGTAGCCTTGTGTGTTGGAAATGTCAGGGTGCATTAGTTATGACCTGCCTTGGATCAAAACCCCACACTGCCACAATTCCCACTGTAGCGCAAGGCATCCAGAACGAGCCTATTAGCAGGCCAGATGTGTCTCTCTGTACGCCGAGCTACACGCACGACGCCCACAGTGATATTTGAGCGATGTTGTGCTGGACCCGGACCTACGCCGGTCTAAACGAGACATGGAGGAGTTCTGGGACGCGTAATTGACCGTGGCTTGGAGCGTCTCGGCGAAAGCGCCTTTGTCTCGGACATTTTCTCCCGCCGCCGTTAACAAGAAGGGGCCAGAGCAGAGCTTCTGTTCCATTGTTGCTCGGCTCGGTACAGTACCGTACACAAGGAGGCTAAATGAATCAACAGATCGATACGAAACGCTGTTCGGCACTAGGGTGGTAAATATAGACGTATCACTGTCGCCCACTGCTTTCGCCAGTGAGGCCCTGCTACTGCATAATTTTCCAATTCACCGCGGAAGGGCCTATGCGGGTAGTTGGAAATGTCTATGTAACTAACTTCAAGGTAACACAACTATTAGCCCGTCATCTCTCTACATTTAAAGGTCAGTTTATAAAATGATTATTTGATGCATTGCTTCCCGTTAAGTGGGTTGAACCTTGGCCGTGAGTTCAGCCGGATGATAACTCAGAGGCTTGTGTGTGGTCGCAGGCGCCCGTGATGTCAGTCCTGTGGCAGAACGGACCGCATTATGGCCGTATGGCCGTGACATGGCTAATACGCTGACTACAGCTGTCTGCGCTAAGGGGGCTGTTATGGTGATTAGTAATGCATTCAGAACAAGTTCATTACAGATGGTAAAAATACCCGCCAGTCCGGAGGCGTTCACTCTACTTGCCCTTGGAGAGCCGCGCGGTGGCCGGCTTTCACCTTAAAATCAACAACCGATTCAGACCCAAGAAATATAACGTGAGTTAGCGGGGTTGATCGGCTGCTGAACAACGGTAGACACCCGCACACCCGCAACTCTCCAAGGACCAGAAGAGTCAAAATAATAAGACTGGTTTCTTAACTACGGACCCAGGTCTTTAACTAGGTCTTTAACTAGGTAATCTCTTGTCTTGTTTTGGACAATAGGGAAAACAAAAGGATGATCTATTATTCTGATCATAACTATCCTTTCCCAAAATCAACATGACAGTACAGATGTGCGATGTTTCTGTTGTTATCTGGCTAGCTTCTCGCTGTGAACTTGCCATTTTATATATTATTATTCACATTAAAATTGTATGTTTATTCATGAACTTTTCAACTGTTCCTTGCCCTGCAGAAGTCTGCGGGCATGGCATACTCCACGTCTATAATCCGTGGATCTATTAGATATGCTTTTGTTCACAGAATGCTGGATGTTGTTTCCTAAAATATTAAATATTTGATGGAACTCTGCCTTCCTTCCTAAGCCAGAGGTGTGAAACTGGATTGATTCCTGACTTTAAACGTTGGAAGCTTGACTAGAATCACCGGGTTCTGTCTTTCTGTGGGATCACAGAGTTTGTGCCACGCAGCAAGCATTTTGTTTTCTTTCCTGAATTGAACACAACGGCCTCTCCCCACTGCCTGCTTGCATAATGTCATGTTCATTCATGTGCCAGTCAAACCAAATAAGTTAATTTAGACCTGTGTTCTTTCTGTGGGTAGATTATAAATGCGTGTTCTGGATAAATGTACGTTTCTGATTTTACATTTCAATGTTATCCAGGAGTGGACAACTTGCATTTGTTTTTATTTATTTATTTATTTATATTCTATTAATCTGTTTATTATGTATTCTGAATGGGTTATTAAACAGTAAAAGGTTTTTGTTTTTTTTTTGACACGAAAAGCTATTAATTTGGATGGCTGTACTATCTGCCATGTTCATAGGCAATATTGCAAAGATTAGGAGAACTTAACACTGCAGTACATAAAAGCTTGCTTACCCAACTGAAATGAATGAGATTTGTCTAATGTCCAGTGTCATTAGAGCCACAGTATTGCATTCAGTGTCCCCATTGGAAAAGCAACATTATCATCATATATTCATATATTTGTGAAAGCATAAGCTTCCGGACCAAATGCAGAATAGCTGAAATAAGACAGAGCTTTAGTTTGAGTTGAATGCTTGCAGAAGTGTACTTGTACTGTAGAACAATTGAAAAATAAACTGACTTGTATTTGTCTGGCACAAGAACATTTCTTTTAGTTAAAAAAAGGAGCCGCACAGAGGCATTTGTCTTCTGAAATCTCACACACGACGCTGGGGACTTCAGCGACGCTCTAGAAATTGGCCAGAACACGTTGCTTGTTATTGTTGAAAAGCGCCGTATGGCTAATTCTCAGGAGAGCAACCGTGGTGTGTTTGATCGCAACTTTTTTAAACTGTGTTCTCTCCTCTACTCTACACCTATAAATGCACACACACACACACACACACACCCACACGCACACACACACGCATATACTCCCTATATCTCACCGACTACTGTGAAAATGCATAAATAAACCATTACACATAACGATAGTCTGTCCTTGTGATCAGATGCCGTTGGACGATCGCTCTGCGGCGGGGGTTAAGCTTTCTGTATCTGATCCTCTTCGGTGTGAAAGTGAGGATCGGTGTGAAAGTATGGCATCCAACCTGGTATCCACCGACACCAACAGGCTTTTTTGTTGCTTTTTTTACATTTCTTCATAAATATGAGCGTTTATAGTCTCAAAACAGCACTGACTACAGAGCCTCTGTCTGGCGTGAAGATCTGGGCGGGTGTGGAGTGACCTAACAGGCTGTTACCTCCACTGGAGGAAGGAATGGTCATCCAACCACTCTTTCTTGTCAGTTTTTCCGCTTTTTTAGTAACACTTCCTTTCACGGGTCTTGCACAAGAGCTATACAACTTATTCATAAGCACTACATACATACCACATTCATAAGCGATAATGTCAATATCCTCAAATAGGCCTATATTAACCTCGAATAAGGCATGAATGCTTATGTCGTGCTTATGGATGTGCTATGTAGTGCTTATGAATAAGTTGTATTATGCAGGACCCTTCAAAGAAGGTGTTAGCATATGTTCACTAGCTGAGCTGTGCAAGATGCCTGCATGACTGGTACTGTCAGATTTCACCATAATAATTATGATTGGCAATAATTACAACTAGTGCAGTAACATTACATTGCCACTGTAGGCTACATATGGTGCAGTATGAAATCAGTGCCACAATGGTAGGGAGAACTCAACAGGGACTGGCTGTAATCAGATTAGAACTAATCATTGTGTGAATGCCATTTTCTTCCTCGTTGAATGGAAACCACATCTTGACAAACAGTAATCCTGTAAGTATGGCTTTGATGTAAATAAGGCGTGAGGGCATTCTGTGTCCCAGCCGTGTAAGAGAGCACAAACATTGGCAGGAACATCAGTATCCCAGTGGCAGTGGTACATTTAGTCATTTGCTCCAAGGTATGTGTAATGGGTTTATATTACCACTGATGCAATTATTACCTGTGAATTATTATCCCATAGACTGAGATTGGAACTCTATTAAATGTTACTACACAGCACAGAACACTTCTTTATTATTGGATGCGACCCGCATTAACTACATCTACACTGGCATGGGGTTGAGAGTCTTATTTATGAATGTGTGTGTTTACAATCCTTTTAAAACCATCAATCATGTATTTTGAGCTGCAGATTCATCCCCCTACACTCTTAACTCCAGACTCTGCATCCCTCCACGTCGGCTTGCATCAAATGCTGCCATCTGAACTCATAGGCTGGCGGAGGAAGGTCATGTCCCTATAGCTGGGCTCCTTCTGAGATATCTTCCCATCAGGGAGCTTTTTCTCGCCACTGTTTGAGGGTTTTTCTCCCCGTAAGGGAGTTGTTTACCTCATGTGCTATTTTGGGGGCTCAGGGCTCTGGGCTGATATTTCCCCTTTCTCTGCCCGTCTGTTACTCTGAAAAGCGACTTTGGGACAGTGTTCTGTGAAAAGCGCTATACAAATAAAACTGAATCGAATTATATTGAGGGGGTATGGAAATCTGGAATTAGCATTTTTCAGTAATGAATTTTTGGCCATGTCCATGAGTACCAGCTCTGTGTCAGCACTGTTCACACAACTGAAATTTGTAGAAAATAAATGTTTTGCCTTGCACAGCGAGGCTTGACCGTATTACAGTACATTTTCCAGAACCGTGGATGCAGTTAAATAACTTACTCAGGGCTACAATAACAGAGCAACACAAAGCACAGCACCCTGCTAGCCTTTTACCATTTCGCCTTTTTACCAACTTATGAAAACTTTACCACTGTAATACAAAGGCCTGTCTGTTTTTAAACTGTGTATATCCACTATGTTTTTAATGTCTATATTCAAGAATAACACAGCTGTCTGTCCTCAGTAGATATGATTTTTAGTTTCATACTTTTGTGCAGCATTTTAAATCCGAAATCGTAACTCTGTCCAAGCTAACCAACAGGGACTGGCATCACAAAGCTTCTGGATGTTCTCATTACTATTTTCACGGCTGCTGTGGTAGGATCTTTTCAAAGGACTTGGCATATTTTCTTTCAACAGAGGCAACTTGCCCGCTGAAAAGAGGCATGCCTTTGCCCCCCCCCCCCCCCCCCCCCCCATAAAAAAAAGAAGGAATTAATTATTTATTCATACCATTAAGAAATTGATGCTGGTTATTGTGTACACTGGAATATGGCATATGGCGAAGTAGAAATCATCACCAATTAAACACTCAACACCCCTGTAGAACATTTGTGATGTAATATGGGGGTGGTCAGTGGGCAGTCAGCCTGGTATTCTATGTTCTGGGCAGTTTGCCCCTGTAGAGACGAAACGATTGTCTCCTCTGACAAAAATAGAGCTGTTCAGAGGATTAGCATACGGAGAAAAACACAGGGAGACCAAGTTCAGCAATGACCCAGCTCCAAAGCCCACACACTATAGATCTACACCAAACCCCATCCTCAAAGCCCACATACTATAGATCTACACCAAACCCCATCCTCAAAGCCCACACACTATAGATCTACACCAAACCCCATCCTCAAAGCCCACATACTATAGATCTACACCAAACCCCATCCTCAAAGCCCACACACCATAGACAGAGAGGAACAGTAGAGAGGTCCAACCAAGAGGCAGAATTTATCTGCACTTAAATCTGCTTTGGCAGACCTGAGCCCTGTTTTTACAATGGGTCCCTATGGGAAAGTTTTTCACGATGAGCTGGTACTCCACACTTTCTGAGTCCTCTGCGGGTTCACACGGTTTGTTGGATGGCCTAGATTGTTGGGTACAAAATGGAAGGATTATTTTTGGTGAAATAGTCTTAATGCATTGTGTTCTCTCTGGCTTTTCTTAGAGATGAAGTAGACTGCCGTAACCATGCCTGGAAGACGTGGAAGGACTGGGCACTGGCGAGTGCTTTGTCCTTTATCCAGGTCAACAGAGTGCAGATCTTTCATGGAGGTGCTCTGAGAGTCCTTAGTGAGTGTGCTGAATTAAGGCCGCGGTCCTTTCCTAGCAGCGGTGATATTTTCCTCTGGGGTGAAATCGCCTTTTTCACACGGTATCCAAACCCCTATAGCCCGTTGCCCACAAGGTCTGTCTGTTCTTATTATAGCAGAGTGGAGTTCAGGGGTCTCTCGTCCCTGTGCCCCCCCCCCCCTCTCCGTCTCCCCCCCATCTGTTTAAAGATGTAGCCTACACTATCAGAAAGAAAGGTACGAAAACCATCTGAAATGGTACAAATGCTTGTTGTTGGGGAAGTGCCGTACAGGTACATAAAATTGTACCCCTAGCCAGCAATATATAATTAATTTGTACCTTTTTTGCTTGGAAAACATGCTCATTTGTGTCCAAGGAGAACAAATACTTTGAGGGTACATTTGGGGAATGTGATCCTTGAAGAATAATGAAGTACCCGGACTGTCACTTTATGTCTGAGAGTGTATGCACTGTATGTGCCTCATTACGGGGACCAAACAGAAATCCTAATTTAGACCCGACCCACCAGCCGCAGAAGAAGAGAGCCACAGAGCACGCGCGACTCTTTATCCTGCCCATCACATGGAAGATTCTGGAAACAACGGTGAACGGTGCTTGTGTGGAGCGGGAGGAGGAGGCAGTCTGGCCCAGCGTGTACCGCGCTCTGCAGATGTGATTTACTGGGAGACAGACTGGGACTTGTTTAGGATGGGGGGGGGGGGTAAATAAATAAATGAAACACACTGAGACGGTTAATCGTTAAAGTCTCTGCTGCATCCTGAGACAAGTGTTCAGCTGTAAGTTATATGCGATCCTGGTCACTTGAAGAGAGGCCGCGGATTTTGACGGCGAAAGTTGTCGGTTGAGCTCGGTCCAACGGAAAATTCCCGCATGTGTTTCAGCAGCGCATTCCAGAAACTTCATTATATAATCGACAGTAATATACTGTATCCAGTAAATACAAAACTCCTATTGTGTTTGATTATTATTATTCATTTTATTTTTTTTCAGTTACACAACCACGTTGTCGCTTGATTAAAAGTAAAATAATTCAGAATCATAACTCGGTGGATATTTAATTATGAGCGATGAAAGTGGGCTAAGGGGCTAGGATGCTAATGCAAATGCGCTGCCACTGATGAACCCCTGCCAGCTGTCTGGAGTTGCTGCTTGGCAGGTGGACATCGCTGGGGAGTCTCCAGCTCTACCCCCGCACCCCACAATCCCCCCCCCACACCTCGCTCTGTTACTGCTGGCCTCGTTTGTCCATCCGTTCCTCTCTCTCTCTCTCTCTCTCTCTCTCTCTCCCTGCGTTCCCCTGCTCATCAGATCCACCGCCATTGTGTGAAAAGTCAGTCTTCGCCACGTTCGTGTTTATCGTCCGACACGGCCGCAGACGTCAGTACGGCTAGTATAGCATTCGCCATACGACTTAAAGTTTCTGTTCACAAGTAAAGCATTTTCGTCACTGGTGTTTGCATTCGTTTGCTCTCTGAGCTGTGCGTACGGCAGACACAGCCCAGGATGGGCGGCCCCCCGTGGTCAGAGGGCGGACCGTACCCACGTCCCGCACGCAAAGGGGCTGGATTAGTCAATTCCGTTTCCATTTTTCTAAATACCAACGAGTCCCCCGACGCCACTCTCCTCCCCTGTAATGTGCCGTCCATTAAAACGCCATATAGCTCCAGTCAGCCCACATCTGTCTCCAGCTGTGTGTACGTGCTGTGGGGCAATCGTTTCAGACGTACAGTTAACTTGTATATGTTTGTTTTTTTTCATGTTACATCTTCTGAGATGCAGTTAATGAATCGTTAATCTGCCTCTCAAAGAATACACATTTCAGTCAAGTGTCATAGCCGGTACCTCATTCACTTCCTTTGAAAGAGATGAATGAATTTACGCATATTCAAATTACTTTGAAAAAAATCTCAGACTGTACAGAGTATTTAGCCCTGCGCTGTACAGTAATTAGCAGTCGGTTGTCATGTCTCTCCTCTGAATGGGCCTGAACACTTCTTCTTGCTTTTATAAAATCATGTCTTACAGCGACCTCATTTGCGGTTGAGGGAAAGAGATCGATTCGCTCACGTCACAGTCATAGTTTTAAAACCCGCCTCTGCTTTAACCTTTACTCACGATTCCCTTCGTTTCACCGGAGAACTGTGTGTCATTCATGGCTCCGTGAAACCGACGGCTAACGTAGCGCTTTCTGAAACACTCCTCATAATAATGGCATTCCGGTGTTTGTGTTAGCGCTCGCAAATTCATGCAAATGTGTTCTCCCGGCCCGATCTTACTGTAATTTAGACTCTCAACACACTGATGAGTCCAAGGAAATGCTAATGAGGCCCGAGGAGCCTTTTAAGCTGTGGAATATGTGGAGAACGCTTCTCTCCCCCGATGCTGTCAACCGCTCCCCAAGATGCAGTTATTTTTAGACTTTTTTTTTGTTTTTCTTTGCCAGTAGGGCCCAGATAAAGGAGCATGTCAGTTCCATGGCTGTGTTTTGGAGAAACCTGCCTCCCCAGCATCATGTCGGACATATTATTTGATGTGATTTCCTGCCATGTTGATGTTTTTTTTTTTTTGCACGAATTTGGCGACGGTTCTTTTGAATTAGCTTTAGAATGTGAAACGCGCCCAGAGACTGGGCTTCCGTTGGGAGCCAGCCGAAGGAAGGCTCCAGCCGGGAGACTGACTCCCCGCGTGTCAAGAGATCTGTCCCCACACAATCTGGCCCGCTTCTCGCAGGCGGATATGAGACTTTAAACAACATCATTTGGCCAACAGTCTCGGTTACATATCCATAAATTATTCTTCAGTGCCTCGGAAAGATGATGTAGTGGCATAATTACAATAACTGTAATTATGTGAATTGTTCCTCCATGAGCAGATTTCCATTGTGGAAACATGTTTTTTGGTATGTCACACATCAGTTTTTTACAATCATATTTTACAATGATAATGTGATCTAGCTAAGCTTATCAATAAGCGCAATCATACATTTTACAGTGTACTGGTGCACAATCTTTGGGCCTTCATTGTCAGCACCGGTGATCCAAACCCCAGGGTTTCTGAAATGAGACAAGATGGATGATCTCCTTTTGATAGAATATATATGAAGAAGCAATCAAGTAATCAGCAGCTGTTGAAATGTAGAGTGTACGCCATGTATTAAACTGTACACAGTAGGAACCAATATCAGAACTTCTTTCATATCAGGGAGTCAACATATTTGTGTGTGTGTGTGTGTGTGTGTGTGTGTGTGTGTGTGCGAGCATGTGCGTGTGTGTCAGTGTGCACGTGTGTGTGTGTGTATGTGTCTATCTGTCTGTGTTTGTGTGTGTGCATGTGTGGCTGTGTGCGTGGGTGCCTGTGTTTGTGTGTGTGTGTGTGTGTGTGTGTGTGAGTATATGTCTGTCTGTCTGTGTTTGTGTGTGTGTGTGCGCGTGCATGTGTGTGTGTGTGTGTGTCTGTCTGTCTGTGTTTATGTTCCTGTGTGCGTGTGTGTGTGTGCACATGTGTAGGTGTGTTTGTGCATGTGTGCCTGCCTGTGTGTGTGTGTGTGTGTGTGTGTTTGTGCGCACGCACGTGCGCGTGTGTGTAAATAAAAAGGTTACGACTGTGTAGAAGTCTCACTATGTGACTCACTGGTTACAGACTGAAGACTTGAAGCCTTTACCAAAGCATATATTTGCTTTAGGTTGGAGGTCCGATTGAAGATCTTCTAGTTAAAGAGGAGCAGCTCCCAGGCAATAAAGCCTGGGCACTTCAGCGTCCGCCAAGGTCAGGGACTTTCTCCGCCTGGCGGTGTTAGGTGAGACCGGAGATGACAACTTTATATTAGCTTCCTGATGGAAAGGAATTGACAGTTGAGGGTTAGGATTACTTCCAGGTTACTGGCAAAGGTCACGGCACACAGTTCAGATTTCCCAAAGGGACTGTGGTTAAATGAGCCATATTTCTGCTCTCATAGTTTTCATCCTGTTATATAGCAAACTTTTATTGTCTAGAAGAGCATGATCTCTCACACACACACACGAACACACACAATCTCGGCACACTTTCATGGAATTCAAATCTTATACTTTTGCCCCCAAAATGGCGGCACTTCCTGTCCAGAAATTGTGATTGAAAACTTGATGAGATAATTAAGCTAATTGAGCTTCAAGTGCTTAACTGTTTGGCTAGAGCCATTTATCAATAGGAACAAATGTAAAAACAAGCTGACAGGAAGGTGACAGTAATGCAAATGACCAGACATTATAACAGTAGTCTGCAGAAGAGCATCTCTGAACACACAAGGCATCATACGTCTAAGTGGCTAGGCTACAGCAGTAGAAGTCTAAAAGAATGTCGTATAAATGCCTACTAAAGTGCTCACCGAGTGTAAGTCAGTATAGTTATGGCATCTCAGAAACTAGAAGCGAGGCATGATTGCAATAATTATGGTAAAGAACTACAACATCAAGATTAGCTACAGATGAGAAATGGGAAGCATTTCTGTGAATGACGTTTTGATGATTATTATTAAATAATAATTTGCCCAGTGACCGATAATTTGGGTTACGCTCATGAAAGCATGAATGAAAACTACAGCAAGCTGGCACTCGAGAGGATGAGACACGATGTTTGACCCTGAGGGCAGTAGAAAATGGGGAAGTGTGAAGTCCTGTCTGCTAAATCTTGGCTGTGCCCGAACGCTGACCACAGGGTAGATATGCTGCAGGGCTCCTGGACACGGAAACAAGATCCAATTGAAAAGGCAAATACCACAACTCCAAGCTCAAATACCCCCCCCCCCCCCCACCCTTTGTAGTGAAATGATACCAACTGGCATTTTGAAGATGATGGCGGATGTCATTCCCTCCCTCTGGGGAGCATCTGATTCACAGAAAGACTCCGCGAAACATGGCGCTGTCCATCTGCAAGTACTCCACTGTAAACGGAGCAGAACCTCAGGCCCGGTACACAAAGATCGACGCCGAAACACGTTCACTGCCGTGACGTGAGCGAGCGCACTCATTCGGCAGGCCCCGTAATTGCCCTGAGTGCAGGCGGCCATTAAATTATATGTGTATTAGCAAAAAATAATTGCCGTCTTGTGCCAGGATTGCTCGGAACAAGAACTGGCAGTTTCCGTGACGATTTCTGCTAGTAAACCGAGCCATAAAAATGGGAGCCGCTGCGGGCTGCCGGGCGGAAGGCTTGTACGACACCCCTGTAATCAGCCGCACGGTTTCACGTACCGTAGTCGATTCGGTTCATTAAAAACCCCCGAAACAGCACTGAGCACCGATGTTTTCACTGGGCGTGCCGAGGGATTCGGAAATCATTAAATGTTTTTCGAAGCGGCAGCACAAAATGGCCGCCCTTCTCGGTGTTGTCTCCGGGATCTGATGTGAACCGGCGGCACTGCGCGTGACAGTGACACATGACGGATCCCACCGCCGCCATTCCCTCGCCTCAGCAGAGCTGTCCGTGGGCTCGCAGTCCTGCCGTCAGCACATTGTCTTCCGCACATCGCTGTGCATATACGTGTATTTTAAACCGAAATAATCCGATTTTCTGTAACAGAATTAGTGTGCGGTAGAATGTCCAATTAGGGAAAAAGCAATAAAGGGAAAACAAAATGACCCTGATAAAGAACACTGAATAAGTTTGTTTGCTGAAAAGATGTATCCTGTAGAACTGTATTTAATAAAGTTCGACATGTTAAATGAGCTGATAGTTGTTGTTTTTTTCTCTTCCACTGACAAAACTGATTCAGGTTTTTTCCAGTGAGATGGAACGTGCTGAGTCAAAAAAAAGAGCTTGCAAAAAAAAACAAAACCCTAAAAAAAGACCTTGCAAATACTTGGCCTTGACGCTTGCAGATTGTGTGTTCACCCAACCTCTGTTGACGCACATACCCCTCCCATTTGGCTAGTGTAGGTAAAAGACACATTTAAAAATCATGAAGACAAATAACCTCAAAGCTGAGAGAGTGCCAAACGCAGGACGGCATTAATAAGGGTTTTCTTAAGTAAGCACACCTAGCTTGCTACTTTCAGTTGCTGGATAGTTTTGGAGATACTGTAACATATGCAGTATAATTGTTGCCAGCGTAATCTTACTAAGTTTCAAGGACCTAGCTACTTAGCTATGCCTCAGAGCAAATATTGTTTGAGGTTCGAGTCTTGTTCCCTGGCTAATGGCTGATCGACAGAGAGACCAACTAATGCTGTTCTTAATTGCCATGGTTTATAGCTTGGCCAAGGCCAGTGATAGCATACTGTTTGGCCTCTGCTTGGTCACCAACATTGAAATATGTATGGGCTTAGCCTTTAGGGGAGAGTTAATATTTCATTTTAGGAGGATGGGTCTGAGGAAGAAGGAAAGATGGTGGTGGAAGTAACACACTTTAGTATTTTCAGTATTTTTTTCATCCAATCCTTTCTCCTGACGGAGGATGCAAGGAAAGGACGCAAGGAAAGGAGGTGAGGAAAGGAGGTGATGAATGTAGGACAACGTGTATTAGGCAAACTGAGCTTCCTCGCTCTTTCAAGCCTCGGTTAGAAGCCAGGTACAATTGCGGTCTGGATGTGGAGAGCTGGGTCCTCAGGTTGCTTGTTAATAACGTCACGCATTCGGGAATAATACTTCAGCAAAATATGCACTCCCGTATCCCCCCTGAGCATCCTACGGGACCTTCCTAGCTCCTTCTCCTAGCTCCTCCTAGGAGCATTTAACGGGTGGGAATGTCCGTAAGAGTGCTGGGCCATTTCCGGGTCAGGGGAGGACAGAGGGGAAGGAGGGTGGGTAAAATAAGCCCAGCAAGTTTGGCATTCGGCGAACGGTTCTAGTGTACGTGTCGTATCATTGGTTGTGCTGGTGTTTTCACAGAAGAAAATTACTTGTTTATGCAGAATTCTTGTTTATCAAGAATACATTTTAACAGCCTTAATGAAGACGAATAAACGAGGAATCTAATGAGGAGACCAGAAACAAAATGTCTCCTATTTCTAATTGTGGATAGGATAACAGCTCCTCATTGGAGATAGCCTTTCTCACATCCAGAAACCTTGAACGTGCATTGTTTTCTTATTCTCTGTTTCATTCGTAGTACTGACTCCTGGCATTCATATCGGTTCCATTATGGTTTTTGTTTTAATTATCGGGTGAGCGATACCTGTGTCGAATCCCACAGAGCAACTTCTTCTCAAATCACACAAACAGCGGGGTTCTGGGGTTATCTCTTCCCCATTATTTATTCTCCATTTTGTCAATTATAGAGGCACAGTTCCCCCACCTCGTCCTCTTGTTCATTAAAGGCTTAAGGATTAAAGGGTTTTATGGTATCATGGAACCGGGAGTGTGCAGTTACACGACTTTACTGCCGCCTCATCCACTGCGGGTATTAGCTGGGAGCTGATTGAACCGCAGAAGCCCCTTCTCCATTACCACAAGTGTACCGGGGAGTGGGTGCGTGGGTGTGTGCGTGTGTGTGTGCGTGTGTGTGTGTGTGTGGGTGCGTGCGTGTGTGTGTGTGTGGGTGTGGGTGTGCGTGTGTGCATGTCTGCATGGGTGTGTGTGTGTCTGCATGGTTGTGTGTGTGTCTGAGTGTGTGTTAAAAAAAAAAATTGGATCAGTCTTTGTCCGTACTGTACATGTATAATTTTGCTAAAGGTGGACATGGGTAGTTTGCTGTAATAATTGTAGACACACACACCCTGCACACACACACACACACACACACACACACACATTAATCGCATTTGGCAGATGCTCTTATCCAGAGCGACGAACAGTTGATTAGACCAAGCAGGAGACAATCCTCCCCTGGAGCAATGCAGGGTTAAGGGCCTTGCTCAAGGGCCCAACAGCTGTATATTGTGGCTACACCGGGGATCAAACCACCGACCTTGCAGGTCTCAGTCATGTACCTTAACCACTATGCTACATGCCGCCTGTACACACGCACACGCACACACACACGCACACGCACACGCACACGCACACACACACACACACACACACACACACACACACACACACACACACACACACACACACACACACACCTACCTACCTTCATGTTATACTGTTTACTGTATTCAGTCCTTGACGGCATTCACTTTAGGTGTAAACACTGTGCATTAATCTGAAATCCGCTGCAGTGGGCTAGCGCTGCGCTAACTCTAGACAGAAATAGGGTGTGTTTCAGCGCGGGGGCTGGAAGCTGAGGCGGCTGAGCAGTAGAACAGCAGCTCACACAGGCTCTCGGACACCTTCATGCCAGGCTAGCGGTGATAGTGGCCAGGTGCGGGCGCCCTGCTGCGGGGCCCGAGGGCTGCTGTGGGAGAGAGGGGGAGAGAGGGGGAGAGAGAGCTCTGTGTGTGGAAGAGACGCGTGGCTGTGTGCCAGTTCACCGGGGGTGGGAGAGCGAAAGCCCACCCCGTCCCCGTCCGGAACGCCGGGATCCCGGGGGGGACTTTGGCTTCGGAATGCCATCAAACCCCCAGCATACTTTTTCGGTGTGACAGAGTGCCTGCTCGCGGAGGGTTGCTACGGCAACCATGGTGTGCCCCCCCCTCAGAAGCCTCACCTCACTGAACCACCCCACCCACCCCACCGCCCCCCAGTGAACTGTGCCAGAAGCACATTTTTGGGTTTTACAACAAGGTCAACCTGTATTATTTCACTCAGAGGGAATGGGGCACACAGGTAAACGGGGGGTCCCCACATACTCCTGACTTTGTCTGTGGGACACTTTCGCTAGCCTGCCCGAACAGCAACCCCCACAGACTAACGAATAAATAAATAAACGAACAGACAAACAAACAAACGCCGTACCAATTTGCACATTTCACATGCTCGCCGCCGAAGACCTGTCACAGCCGATCAGCTTTCTTCATGGCAGACTATTATCTTACTCATTCGCTAATAGGCTTAAGTTAATTACAAGTGTAAGCCTGTGTTATTGCCACTTTAATGTCCTCATCAGCCAGATCTGTATTATCCAAGCCACACATTATCCCCGCCATTCCACTCAAAGGTACATTTAGCATAAGTACTTCTGAAGGAACTGTTTACTCCCAGCAAAAAGATAGAGCAGGAATAGCCTGGGCTTGGGTGTTACTGTACGCGTTCAGAATACAAAGGCCTCGTAAAAAGGCTTTATCTACGCTGATAAGTCTGGTGAAAAGCCATTTGTCTTCTGTCAAGAAATTGTGTCGAGGGCCTCGGCTTTCAGCGTTATCGTTGGTGGCATGTGTACATGCAGTTACAGAAGCAGCTGTGGTCTGACAGGTTCACGGCTGTGGAGAGAAGAACAGCTTTTTCAACATGGAGCAAGATCGTGGTGTCAAGGGGGTACGTTATGTTCTTTATGTGTACGCTAGTTTTCATAGGCAATCAAAAAAAAAAAAATATATATATACATAAAAATCAAGAGCGGCACAGTGGTGTGGTGGTGCCTCCCAAGAAGGAGGTTCTGGGTTTGAGTCCGGATCCTCTCGGTGTGGGGTTTGCATGTTCTCCCCGCGTTCATGTGGGTTTACACCGGGTACTCCAGTACTCCCACACTCAAAGACACGCGTGTCAGGTTAGGCGTGCTCCTGCCGTTGCCCTTGACCAAGGCCCTGGCCACAGAACTGGAGCTGGTCCCCGGGCGCTGCACTGTGGCTGCCCTCTGCTCCTAAGTGACTCGGGTAGGTCAAATGCAGAGGATAAATTAGGCCACAGGCTTCAATAAAGTATCCACCAAAAATATGTACAGTGGGATGTTTGAGTTTTTTTTTTTTAAATGTGACTTTTCTAGATACACAAAAATGTGAAACTAAATATACAGTCCCACAACTCAAGAGAATCTGTTTGCGTTACTTAACTCAATGTCGCTGGCTTTTATGTCCCTCTTTCTTCTTTGAAGCACTTGCGCATTTGTAGGAATATTCGGCTGATTTATTTATTTTTATTTTGTGTGTTTCGTTCTCTTGGCGTCTCATGAAAAGGAAATATGATATCCCATCCTCTGCTGGAGATATTTGATATCGATTGATTTTCCAAATGCATTCTTCTTCTGCGCTGAAACGTTATAGCGTTAGCGGCTAATGCACGGCACGCACGCCGGATCGCCGAGGGGCTTCCGCGTATCGACAGCGCCGCGATGGCCTTTGTGTTGCGTGGGATTGAGCGGCAGGCACGCTGTGCTGTCCGCTCATTCGGTTACGGATCTGTCGAGCCAAATTATTTCTCCCCACGACTCTCCGTGTTCCCAATAACAATATCCGTCCTCCTTGATAGTGTCCATGGTGATTAGAAACACATAAATGTCAGGCACCTCCGCTAGCTCTTAAAGCCTGTGTTCCGTAATGCCTACAACGTTTGATGGGGGGCGTGTGAGCAAAGTGTAAGTGGTAAAGACAGAACATCGGAGAGTTTCTGACGCTAAGATGTCTCCCAGCTGGTCGGCGCTTTTTATCTGTTGGACAGAAACAGCTGTCACCCGTAGCAGCGGAGTCAGGGCTGTGCTTTACCCTGTAGTCGAGTCAAAATGCCACTGGACACCAGCTTCAGATCATTTAACAATAGATTATTGGAATCCATTTCTTTCAGGCGCTGACCAGGAGAAAATCATAAACAGAACAATTTAAAAAATACAACCCACATTGGAGATCGACAGCCCTTCACCTTGTTTGGTTCGGTGTCTCATTCAGAGATTCTCATGGTAGTCAAAGACAGAGATAACTCCTTCATTCTACAGTACATCATTTACATAGTCTGCCAAATCAGTAAGCTGAATTATTTACATCTACAAAATCCTGATACTGATCTCATCAATAGTAATGCTCACTGTACCTGGATACACACACCCACACACACACGCACACACAAGCTATCTGTTCAGTTCAAATCCATACCATCTACGTGGTTGTCATTTATTATTTTCACCCTGACCAGTTGACAAACGCGATGCAGAAGCCACCAGGTGCACAGGGCTTTAAATATGCCACAGTGTGAACTTGCACTAATGAATCACTTTGCCCCTTGCCCCTGTGAGGCTCTGTATCCACTGATATGGATCAGACGTATTGATCACTCTCCTCCTGTGCCATCTAAGCGATCTGACCCTGAATTAGTTTCAAATGATCTGTGTAGGTTTATGACCATGCTTGTGCATGATGGAAGGCTCATTACACAAATCCAGTACCAATTACAGGATATCTGACTGTCTACCTTTCAGAAATTCACACATGCAGTAATTGGTATTGGTATTTTTAACTTGTTTTTTTTACTAGATTTTTGGGTTTTTTACACTGTAAAAAATGTATTTTATCAATAAAAATAAAGAAATTATAGTAGTGTCCATGCTGCAATAGAATTTTAAATTAAGTGAACTTCAGAAGACAAGTTGTTTACAGTTATTTGTAAAATGAAGTAAAAATGCTAATACAGTACGGACACTAACGTTTCAAAATTGAAACAAGAATATACATTTTTTTACAGTGTATTGTATTTTCTTACTTGATGTTTCCAATCTCAGTTAGTATGCAAGTTCATAATAGTTGTATAATTTCTCATCCTTGTATAATGGATGCAGCCTATGCATTTTACCTCATGTTGTCATTCAGCATGCAAGACGGTTTTGCCGTCATTAATATTCTGCATAATTTATTACTGCATTACAGTTTAGAGTTCAAACGAATGCCCCTTCTGTGCAGAATAAGCAAGATGATTCATTGGCATGTTAAATAGCAGTAGGGAATTCTGGAAAAATGCTGAAGAACAGTGGAGTCTCTGGCTGGCTCGGCACGATCGAAAACAACACGTGAAAAGCACTAAATCTGTTCTCAAGGTTGAATCCAGGAAATATTATGAATATACAAGAACAAAGCGGTGAAAGTAAAACGAGATGAAAGTAAATGAAAATATGTATCTGAGAGCATCTGTATGGATAACCTTCTACAAACGGCATCCGCCATTAATGGAGGCTCAGAAAAGAGCATTCACGATGGACTGGTTTCATAAATAATTGGATGAACCAGGAAGATGTCATTTATACTGCCCGTTAATGTTCTCGTGTGAATTTCTGGAAAGCTGGCAGGGTGAGGATAATAGGAACTCTATTCCTGTTCTCGTGGCATATTAAATTCTTCATTACAAGGCTATATGAGGTTGACAGCATATGGTGGTTTCGCCAACTGTGAGGATTATTGTCAATATGGTTGCACTAGGATTGAAGTAATTGACCAGAGCTCTTAAGGGAAATAATGTTATGGTGCGACTTCATGAAATGTTTAATTCATTTGAATCTAGTTTATATTTAGAATAGTTTTATTGCACATTTCTGTCAGTGATACAGCCACTGTGTTGCATTAAAATGCATACAGAAACACAAATTAGGATAATTCACCCAGAATTAAAACAATCCCTTCGTATCTGCTGATGGATTTGCACCAGCTCTGGGACTGCAGGAACACACCTTTAATATGAGCTACAACGTCAAATATTTGCCTACATTACACCTTGCCTGATACTTATTATGAGTAACTACATAAGTAAATAAGATAAATAAAATAATTATTTAAATATGTTTGGGGACATGCATAATGAATGTATAAATAGTAATAAATAATACATAGTTTATGGTTATAATAATAATAATAATAATAATAATAATAAGAATGAATACAGTAAATTGTCTCCGCATTCACACAACATCACTGACAGCTGTATAAAATGCCACGATGTTAACACTGGTGTCTAATCAAACGGTGGTAAATGTTGGACTCCTGAGTGACCCGGCTGTTGAAGGCCGTGTTTTCGCGCTGGTGTTCCGCAGAGGGGCGTAATCGGCTTTATTCGGCCGGGGTAAAGGTGAGAGAGAGCGGGGTCTCTGTCAGCGCACGCGGCGTTAGCTCCAGGATGTGCCCAGAGCTCGGTGTCGACTCCGCCGTGAGTGTGGCGCAGGTCCCGCTCCCGCGCCACAGTTAATCTGGGCTCAGGACGGCGTTGCTGGATGACCCGGCCCGAGGCGCTGCTTCTCACAAAGAGTCCGGTCCCTTCTGCTCGATCGCCGGGACGAACCGTCTCCATGGACGTAGACTGTGCCGCCCGGCCTCCGCCCGTCTCTGCGGCCACCGCGCGCCGCGTAAACGCGCGCCAATCCAGCCTCGCACCGTGTGACTAGTTAACGTGTGGGCTGGAACGCGTGGACGATAACGCGGCTGTCTGCGTCTGCCCTGCTCACCTGCAGGCAGCCGAGCTGAAGAACAGGTACGCCCTCCAGATACCTCGCCGAGCGTCGAGACCGAAAATAATACCCCCAAAGAACTCCTTTCTGAAGACGGGAATTCATCCCAACCTGTAATTCGCCCTTGATCACCCTCGCGAGATCACAGGGATGTTTAAAACTGCGATGTTGAGAATGAGACGGCTAAGATCGAGTAGGAGTGTTGTATATATACTGAACCAGACCTGGGTCAAATGCATTAATTGTCAATTCAAATACATTTCTATGCTTTACTGAGCTTGTCTGGTGTATTGAAACTGTTGAAATACTCTCTCTGGTCCTTTGGTTGGCTCATTTGCACCAGAGAAGATGGCCCAGGTCTGTTATATACTGAACCCTACCTCAGTGTATTTTAGGCATGATAAATTGCATGTGGTGTCATATTGTACTTAGACACAACATGCATATCAAAAACAGCATAAAACAATGTTAAAAAAAATGCATATTATGCCACTCAGTTGATAAGCTGCAAAAACAAGCATCCACTGTACAGCGCAATAATGAAGCCTCCTGAACTCCAAACAGTACAAAAATGTAGCCCTGCGGTTTCACAAAAGCAGAGGAGATGTTTTCAGTTTCATCCCGCTGGGTAAGAGGGGACCTGCTAGCGATTATTTGCTACGAACGCGGCCAGTTACCCACTGAAAAAACACAGGTACCTTCAAACCTAGTTACACTTGATGAGGCGCTGGAATCAAATACCAATGAAGCATTAAACCTAAGTGGATAGGCTACAGCAGCAGAAGGCCAATAAGGCTACGTATGCTTATAACTGATATGGATTTCAAATTACAGAACTATCTCGTACATACGTGATAGAAAATGTATTCTTCTAATTTTTTGTCTAGTCCAGAGTGAAGTAGTTTCAGTAAGTTAGGGCTATGATGCAGACATGATATTTATATAGGGGATTATACATTGCTAATTGATGACTAATTCTTGTTCTTGCTTAGGGCCATGCGATATAATTGAATTTACATGTGAGGAATAGATTGAACACTGCTTGCAGAACCTTAAACACAGACAGAGGCTCCATTCCACAGAGAATTAAAGCTGAGTTACTTTAAATGCCTCTTCCAAATTAATGTTGAAAGCAATTAATAGCAAAAGAGGTGAGTGAAAGCAGTACTGGCCACTTTCTGTGAGGTTGGAGGAAATGGTAAGAATATGCATCATCTATAATGAGTATTGTGAAGTATCCTCACTGTGATATTTCCCTCTTTTTGCAAATATTTTTCTTGGACTAATTTGAAATGTATTACATTGTGCCAGCATTAAAAAAAAAACCCTTAATTTGTAATTGCACATTCTCTCAAGATTCTCCATGAGGTAAAAACCTAGTGTTGACGTATCATTAGCGTGTTATTTGAGAGAAAATGAATCCGGAAAAATGACTCATTTAAATATTCATGAAGCTTTTGTCCATTTCGCATGGTTTTATCAGAAACAATAACCCGATGTGGTCTGAAAATGGCTTTTTATGTCCTCTCTGGCTTGTTTGATATCACCCAGAGCACCGGAGAGGTGAAACCTAACCCCGCCATTGTGCTGAAGTCAGCTGATAACGCCTGACTCCAACCCAAAACTATCATGTTTTACACCGTACTGGAACAGGCGGGACCTAACTCAATAGGTGTCATTGAATTAAAGGTACAATAGGTCAGATTTTTGTGTTAAAACATTGTGACAAGAACATTGTAAATCCCTTCCTATCGTTGAAAAAGGCTCACTGACATGTTGACTAGCCCTCTGCCTGAGTCCTTAAATTCGGGTTTCAAAATATCAAATGACCTATTATAACATTTTGAATTATTCACATAATACATATTTTTATCCAAAAACATTGTTGTTGACATTGTCATCATCATCATCATCATCACCACATAGATTGCTTTAAGAATATGGTGTGATTGTGTGTGACTTTATTATACATTGTTGTTAATAAAGAAGAAGAAGAAGTAGTATCTTCCAATCTTTCATTTTCACAACATGCTTGATCAACAATTTGAGGAGGGTTAAAAATACACAGCTGTACCACACTGTCCATCCTGAGCAGATGGTTTTAGCTTTTAGCCCGTGGGCTCCGGTTACACTAATGTGCGAAGTGTCTGAATCCATAGCAGTCATGTCCAGGTTCATATCCATAAGCTGGGATCTCTGGGGGAGTCCGTGCAGCTTGATGTGTTGTCTTTATGTCAAAGTGATCCGAGGTTGATCCGCCTTGTGGCTTTTTGTGAAAGCCCTATCATCTTGTATTATTCGCTTGGATTTTGAGCTACTTATACAACTCCAATAAAAATCATATTCATTCATGTATTTTAGTGAAAGCATTTGCTGTACAGTATGGGCATCATAATAACTTGAGATGAACTGTGATGAATGTGTGAATCTTGTATCTGACTATTATCTTGAACCTATTTCAATGGAAGAGAAGGCGGTCACCAAACAAGTTCATTAAAACACTTTAAACTTTTCATGTAACTCATGAAAATGGAACACATACATTTATAAATGTGCAGACACACACACAGACCCACGGACACATTCACACATACATACACCGACCACATGCACGCACACACACACGCGTGCACGCGCGCACACATGCACGCACACACACTCAGATTGCCTGGTTCAGTACATGAGAAAGCAGAACAGCACATTCACAGAGATAACACAGTCAGCTGTGTCCAGTCTGCTTTTAGCCTCTCTCTCCCACAGTCTGGAGACTGACCCGATAGCTGTTCCGATTCGCTCTGTTGATGGAGAGAGAGAGAGATAGAGAGAGAGAGAGAGAGAGAGAGCGGAGAGAGAGCTTTCCTCTGTTGGTGGAGAGAGAGAGAGTGGAGTTCCTTGTGAATAAAATCCACAGGAAATGTGAATATCTGCACGCCTCTAGAGTGAAATACTGGCCTCTATGTGGGTCACACAAACATGCAAATAAATAAAATCAATCAATAAAAACTCCCGTCTAGGCGTTGTGTTTCTGTTGAAACTGTGATAGAGTAACGGTGAAATAACCAGGTGGATGTGAGAGGCTTTAGGCGTGTGATATCTGCTGGGACTGGGTTGCCCATGGATACAGAGGAACAGCTGGCTAACAGTGACCTCTGATGGTGACCTCTGACCTTTGTCATAGGGTCCCCCGCACTGCCACTCAGCACTGCTGTTGTGCTCTGTGCTCCTCTGTTGCCTTGACACCCAGCAGGCACCGCCATTTTAGAGCGATGCTGTCACACAAAAAAAAAACATTTTCATTTTCATTTTCAGGCACTGAGAGATGTTGGATGTGCTGTATCTTTCTTTATTGATTTTGAGGGATTTCGAGGTTTCCTTGTATCCCACAGAAGAACGAACATATAGATGGCAACAAACAACAAGGATTAATATCGGGCTGCGCAAGAAGGGAAATGTGCCAAGGTGCCCAATAATTACAATCAACAGAAGCGGTCTCTGGGAGTAAAACCCCCGGTCTGGTCTGGTAAGCTTCATCTTGTGTCTTGGAAACTCATCAGCGGGTATCGGCGGAAGTGATTTTGACCCGACTGACAGAGATCAGCCCCGTAACGCTCAACCTGAAGCCACAAACGCCAGTGTTCCAGAAGACCGAAGGCCGTAATTACGCGTTACGCTAGCCTTTCGAGTCTCCAGCCAGACGCCACTCTCCTCCTGTTCTCTGTTTACTGAGAAAAAAAAAAAGGCTCAAAGCTAGCGGGCTTCATTTCCTGCGCTGGGAGCAACAGCTCCACATATGTACAACAAGAGAGGTCAGAGGAGAAGGGCCAGACTGGTCAAAGCTGACAGGAAGGTGACAGTAACGCAAATAATTACACATTACAACAGTGGTGTGCAAGAGAGCATCTCTGAACATACAGCACATCAGGTGGACAGGCTACAGCAGCAGAAGAAAAAAAAAGAAAGGCTGATAAATACCTAATAAAGTGCTCAGTGAGTGTATATTCAACGTGCTTAAGCTGTGGTAATGTGTTTAAGAGCTAAACATGATGACATCATTCGTGGATAGATCTTTCATGATGTAATTTCACTAACCCACGCACTGCTCTAGATACATCCCTCATGTCAAAATGGCACCATTTAAAAAAAAAACAGATATATGTTATGTTTATTCAGTGTTAGGAAGTTCAAAATATTCTTTTCTTGGATGCACTCCTATTTCCTGTTGCCATGGTGACGAGTAGAGATTTGGGAGGTTAGATTTTTAACATTCATGAACTAGTTTTCGGATTCCCACTGGAATAGATATCTTTCTTGTAAATCCTGCTGGTCTTTAAATATCTACATTAGCCCTCAGTGAAGAGGTCTCTTCTGTGCCACGGTGGTTTTTATTTTTCTGTGGTTTATCCATCGAGATGTCCCCCCCAGTGGCTAAAAGCTACAGAAGTTTTTAGAAGGGAATCTAATATTTATTGTTTATTCATTTAACATTAATTCATTTTTAAAGAGCCGTACTGATAAAAGCAGATGTACACTCATGCCCCATAATGTTGTGCAGCCATTCCTGTAATGCAGTAAATAGATGTCTTTTTTTAAGCGAACGGTTTTAAATGTCAACTTCATATATCCTCCGTTTATTGTGACAGTGTTTGTGGTAATGATCTTATGTACTGACTCATTTTAGAGATGTGTGATTAGCTGCTCATTTGTTAAACCAAAATGGGATCACTCGTGTTTGTAGGGGCCGGCTGAATGATTTCATTAACCTCAGACATAAAGCAACTGCATTAAATGGGCAGGCCTGCTGTTACTGAATCCCATTAGGGAGGTACAATCACACATCTTACTGAATACAGTGAACTCTGAGAAAATACTGCGCATGTAACGTCAGCAAGTGGGCACACACTGACCAGTACATTAATATGCGATATGTTTATTTATGTCAGTTACGTAATGGTATATATTGACATGCAATATGTGGAAATAACTTTATGCATTAATTACCATTCATTAATTATATTGTACGACATTGCAATGACATCTGCATTGCCACTTCCATTAATGCAGTATACAGTCCCCTGAGTGGGCGGTTGTATCGATTAATACATTAATACATGTTCATTGAATTAATGGTTGATCTGAATCATATTTTTATCTGAACAGAAATCTTGAGATTGTGAATGTTGATTGAAGTTAATTGAACTGCACACATGTAGACAAACCTATAAAAAATAAATATTCTAAAAGGTTTAAAGGTTCTTCAATAACATCACCATTTAAATTGGAAAAATAAGAAATGACAATTTAAAAATAAAAGCCTTTTAAGCCACCCGGTAATAAATTAAATATAGCGGGCATTGAAACGGTGACCACTCCACATAAATGTCAGCGTGGAAAAAGTCTGTGTCATCTATATTTACGTCAAATGTCAGGCTGAGAAAATACGCGGTGCGCTCGCGCTGGCTTTTAGCGCTGGGCAATAAACCAGGGTCCCCTTTGATTCAATTACGGCCGTCTGGTCCGGCGTCCCCCCCCCCCCCCGCCCCTCCCCGCACCGCCGCGCGCTTATTAATTCTCCCTGGGAACGGTCTGTCCGGGGAAAAAAAAAAACAACGAACGAGAAAACGGCGGAAAAGAAAGGAACATGTCGGGGCAGCAGTGAGGGGTCAGAGTGCGGGGCCATTAATCAAACGGGACTCGCTGTGGCCAGCGGTGAGCGCCATTTCCCAGCTTTATGACAGCATTCCGAGGTATTAAATTAGGTGGCCGATTTATGAGTGATTTCATCTTCTCAAAAGTGCAAATAAAGTGTCGTTTTAAGTGCGGGACTGCGGTCTGTCGGGTTCACATGTGCGGTGTGAATTGTGGCTTTGATTATGCCTGATACGGATGACTAACAGTGGTGACAAGCTGGGGCGCTTTTATAATGCTGTAACACACTATAGATTGGATAAAGCCATCTTTATGTCCAGATATACATTCGTCGTCGAAACAACCTTTGCTGTTGAACCCCAAAAACGGCAATGATGAAATTTCAGCGGTTGCAGTAAGTAATGGCTGTGCACCCGACTCTTCGACGCACAAACACATTCATCAGTATAATTCTCCGTCCTCCTACGCCACCAGATGCCATCCCTCCCTCCAGTCAGCTGGCCTTCTGTGGGAAAAAACGGCAGAGATTCTGTCTCTCGAATCGTTCCCCCGCTCAGCTGTGACTTTCCACTTCGCTCCGCGACTCCACCTGTTATGGCAGGTCGTATCGCAAGGTGCTCTGTTCCTGTTGGCCTTTTTTTCCTCTCCAGCGCGGTGTGTTCTTTCGGGTGGCTATAATTCATCCGCGTGGGAACGCGAGACGCTCTGGAACCTGGAAGTGCTAATGAAGCAGAAACAGGAACAGTAGCTGCTCCTACTTCCTGTGCGCGGCCGACTTTCCTCGAAAAGGATTCACGCGATTCAACAGCCGGGAAGGACCGGCCTCGTAAACGGCAGCTGTTCAGTCACGTCAAATAAAATCCATATTCAGTCTTCCTTTCAGTTTCAAAACCAAACAGCCTTTTATCATTTTAGCCGTTTTTTTTTTTTTCCTTTTTTTTTTTGGTGGCGTGAATTTGACTGATACATTTCTTAATTACGTTTAATCACATCATATTCTCCGTGGGCTGGCTTGTTCTGGAATGTAGGCGTTTCACTTTTGTATTACCATTCCGACGCAGTAACCTAAGTAGGGTCCCCACACATTGAGTCTACAGTACGTGCTCATAATTACTTCTGCCTACGAGGCCTACAAAAAAATATTCATTGGCAGAGAAGATGTTGTGCATTTCTCTCGCTCGACTGAAAAAAAGAATTACAAAAAAAAGACAAAAAAAAACAAAACACCTTTGTTTCAAGGCGGGCACGGTTTCCATTGCTGAAGGATATGAAGTTTTGCTGCCTGTCTCACTGGGGAAATATAAGTTGGATGTCTATTGCATTACAGTTTCTAAGCTGCCCATTAGGAGGGTAATCAGAGTCCCACAGGAGATGGAGGGGGTTGCTTTTACTCTGTGGTTTTAATAGCAGGAAACAGCTACCTTGAGCTAGCACAAAGGGGGCTCTGCCGGGGTCTACGGAGGGAATGCTGGGATAGTGGAGGCCCTTTGGGAGAATATTTTATTTTCCATTAAGGATGTAGTTAGCATTCTGAATGGTAAATAACGCTGTCTGTGCTGAGTGGGGTGATGTATGGTGATCCCTAATGCATGGCATCATGCTATCCCCATTTGCAGCACACATGCATCCATTTGTTTAATGGAGTCTGGTCTAATTGAGAGCATTTGTACCGCTCAGGATGAACTAGGGAGTCGTCTGTCCGTACACATAACTACAACGGCAACAACTGTTACGTTTCGCTCCGTCTACCTTTTAAGAAATATTAATCTCCGCGCGAAGAGAAAAGTGATCAAGACGGGTCAGTGGAGGAGACAATTTAAATTTATCAGTCAGCCATTTATAATTTCACTGATTGCAGAGGGTTTTAATTGTTTGTAAACAGGCTTCATATCTTAAGTAATGAAAATGGACCTCTACGCATGACAGAGCAATCCAATTGAAATGATTATTCTTGAGCTACTTGGTGCTAAAATGGTGGTGTAACACCCTTCACTTTTTGTCATTGTCAAGCTGCTGCCTCACTGTGGAGGGGTGCTCTGGTCTCTGACTCACTGTGGAGGGGTGCTCTGGTCTCTGACTCACTGTGGAGGGGTGATCTGGGCTCTGACTCACTGTGGAGGGGTGATCTGGTCTCTGACTCACTGTGGAGGGGTGATCTGGTCTCTGACTCACTGTGGAGGGGTGATCTGGGCTCTGACTCACTGTGGAGGGGTGATCTGGTCTCTGACTCACTGTGGAGGGGTGCTCTGGTCTCTGACTCACTGTGGAGGGTTGCTCTGGTCTCTGACTCACTGTGGAGGGGTGCTCTGGGCTCTGACTCACTGTGGAGGGGTGATCTGGTCTCTGACTCACTGTGGAGGGGTGATCTGGGCTCTGACTCACTGTGGAGGGGTGATCCGGTCTCTGACTCACTGTGGAGGGGTGCTCTGGGCTCTGACTCACTGTGGAGGGGTGCTCTGGTCTCTGACTCACTGTGGAGGGGTGATCTGGGCTCTGACTCACTGTGGAGGGGTGATCTGGGCTCTGACTCACTGTGGAGGGGTGATCTGGGCTCTGACTCACTGTGGAGGGGTGATCTGGGCTCTGACTCACTGTGGAGGGGTGCTCTGGGCTCTGACTCACTGTGGAGGGGTGCTCTGGTCTCTGACTCACTGTGGAGGGGTGATCTGGTCTCTGACTCACTGTGGAGGGGTGATCCGGTCTCTGACTCACTGTGGATGGGTGCTCTGGGCTCTGACTCACTGTGGAGGGGTGCTCTGGTCTCTGACTCACTGTGGAGGGGTGATCTGGTCTCTGACTCACTTTGGAGGGGTGCTCTGGGCTCTGACTCACTGTGGAGGGGTGATCCGGTCTCTGACTCACTGTGGAGGGGTGCTCTGGGCTCTGACTCACTGTGGAGGGGTGCTCTGGTCTCTGACTCACTGTGGAGGGGTGATCTGGGCTCTGACTCACTGTGGAGGGGTGATCTGGGCTCTGACTCACTGTGGAGGGGTGCTCTGGGCTCTGACTCACTGTGGAGGGGTGCTCTGGTCTCTGACTCACTGTGGAGGGGTGCTCTGGTCTCTGACTCACTGTGGAGGGGTGCTCTGGTCTCTGACTCACTGTGGAGGGGTGCTCTGGTCTCTGACTCACTGTGGAGGGGTGATCTGGTCTCTGACTCACTGTGGAGGGGTGCTCTGGGCTCTGACTCACTGTGGAGGGGTGCTCTGGGCTCTGGGCTCTGACTCACTGTGGAGGGGTGCTCTGGGCTCTGACTCACTGTGGAGGGGTGCTCTGGTCTCTGACTCACTGTGGAGGGGTGCTCTGGGCTCTGACTCACTGTGGAGGGGTGCTCTGGTCTCTGACTCACTGTGGAGGGGTGCTCTGGGCTCTGGGCTCTGCCTCACTGTGGAGGGGTGCTCTGGGCGCTGACTCACTGTGGATGGGTGCTCTGGACTCTGCCTCACTGTGGAAGGGTGCTCTGGGCTCTGACTCTATTCCTGTTCAGCTTAATCTTATCTCCTTAGACTATCCCTCACATAATTAACTGGTATATTGGAAAACAGTAGGTTCCAAAGTCTAAGTCTTGGAAAATTATTTTAGCATAATAATAATAGAAAGAGTTTGCTCTTTCCTGTCAACTCTTTTTCTTAGAAACAGAGATGTGCGGATTAAAGGAATTTTGGATTGTGAATGCAACAGAATGGGAATCGTAGTTTAATTTTAACTACAGAAGAGCCAGTATGACAGTGAGGAAGAGCGGGGTGTGTCACTGAGGAAGAGGAGGGTGTGACGCTGGAGGTATAATTCCAACCTTGCAGTGTGATTGGCTGAGAGACATTTAGATTTGGGGCATTATCTCACGATATGCGTCACTCCTAACCGATATGGTTTGCGTTCGGTTGACTCATTGTATCAGAGATGGCGTAACCTCGCAACCAAGCACTTCAGAAACATTCCTTTCTGTCGTAATAAAAACAAGTTTGAACACGAGTTACTGAATCGTTTTGAATAAGTTTTTCTTTAATTTATAAAAATTCTGATAGTATTGATGTATAACTAAAATGATAAATACAAAGTTGTGAGGCCTTCATCCTCGTGCCTGCGATCGCAACAAGGCGATGTCACAGTAAGTCGCTCCTTCTGCAGCATTGTTGCGTAAGTATTCTGCATAGTTGCCAAAAGTAGTGATGAGGGACGACGCTAAAAAAATGTGATGTGCAGTTTCTACGAGTGCGGCACTTGAACAATGATCATGAAGAGATGCTATTATCCCACCGCTGTTTGTGGCCTGCATCGGGTGTTTATTAACAACCGGGTAAAATAACCAATTTGTCAAGACGCACATTCGTGAATAAATTGATTTATCTCCAGATCATCTCTCCATAATTGAGACTGCCTGTAAACGCCGGCATCAGTATTAGCATAAACGCGTCTTATTCTGTGGTAATGACTCAGGGAAGCTTTAAGTGTGCATATGACTGCGACAGCATCTACCAATTAAAAACATATGGTAGAGCAGACATTTTAGAGCTGAACAAATGACTGGAACTGAGTTGTCAGACTTGTCAAGAGCATCAGGCATCAAGTTCTTACCTGAAGAAGAGGGGAAAAAAAACAAAATAAAAAAACAAAACCAACATTTTTTAAGTGCCTGCTGCAGCATCTGCACTCTATCTGAGCCGGATTATATATGCACATTTAGACAGACACCTTTCCCCAATGCATCCATGTTAGCTCTATAAGCCAACTAATTTATGAAGAACCTCCAGTAAGTCTGGTTTGTACTGTTTACTTTACTCCTGAAAATAAAGAGCTGGATATACACTCAGTGACCACTTTATTAGGTAGACCTGTGCACCAGCTTGTGAATGCAAATATTTAATCAGCCAATCATGTGGCAGCAACTAAATGCATAAAAGCATGTCGACGGGATCAAGTGGTTCAGCTGTTTTTCAGAGCAAATGTCAGAATAGGGAAGAAACGTGATCTAAGTTACTTTGACCGTGGAATGATTGTTGGTGCTAGACAGGGTGGTTTTTGTATCTCCGAAATAGCAGATCTCCTGGGATTCTCACACCTAGCAGTCTCTAGAGTTTGCAGAGAATTGTGCGGAAAAACAAAAAAACATCCAGTGAGCAGCACTTCTGTGGGTAGAAACGCATTTTTAATGGGAGAGGTCAGAGGAGAAGGGCCAGAGTGGTAGCAAGTCTAATAGACAAAGCAAATAACACCAGCTTTGCAATAACAAAAGGTGCACAATATAGCCCCACACAAAGCCAAGCGTAACCACATGTTTGAGGAGATACGAAGGATGTGTTTTATATGTAATTGTCAAAGAGGACGGGGGAAAAAAACAACGACGGTACGTCCTGAACAGAATCTGACGCAGGTGGAGATGTTCCGCCGTGTATCATCGGAATCGCGCGGCTGTCGAACCCTCCAGTGCGGACGCGGGTACAGAAAAACAGATTGGGTGACGTCAGAGCCATCGCACATTTTTTTAAGAGCATGTCACCTTCTCCGCGCATTTTTAAACAGGCACACGTGTGAACGGCTTGGTGAGAAGCCACACGGAATGAATTGGCACCCCTGCTGCACGTCCTCCATAACACGTTCAGCGGTTTGTCACCCCCCCCCCCCCCCCCCCCCCCCCCCATCATCACCATGGTTACATAAACAAGACGTTTCTGCCGCCGCCCAAGCGTCGGGGTGTTGAGTGACTTCCACAGGTTCTATATCTGCCTTAAAAATCATACACTCAAATATTGCTTGTAATAAAATAAAAAAATGCCTTGTGCATTATGCATTAGGAAAATATGGTGCACAATGGTACATCCATGATAGCGTAAAAGTAATTGCATTCATATGACCGCACGCAGATGCACAGCCGCTGAATGAATATCTCTGCACAGACTAACACATCTTCCTAGATTGGGCCTTACTGTTGTACCGTATACCAATTACCCAAAGTTAATTTATAACCTCTGAATAGCACTGTGTGTACACGAGCATGCAGTTTATAATTCAGTGTGAGAATATGTGTACCGTAGATTAGAATATGTACTGTATTCTAAGCTATAAGCAGGGTCATTTGTGTTCAAGATAACATTTTGTTGAGAAGTTATCAAACCAGTTGTGATTGTCAATTGAGTTCCTGTTGAAATGATTTCTGCCTGAATTCCCCACAGCATTCACTGTGCAGAGTGATACCTGATAGAGGACCCATCTGTAGCAGGTTCTTTAGACACTATGCTGCAGCTGTCTACCATAACTGTTTTTTGTGAATCATTTTGATCCCACCAAAAATGCACAATAAAAAACAGATGTACTCATGTACAGTGTATGTATGCATTTCATGTATCATGCACAAAGTGTGTATCAGTTTATATATCATGGACAAAGTGTGGTTATGTATGCAAGTTATGTTTGTCTGTCATTTTTCAGTTTTGGTGGATTTACGGGTGGTCACAAAAGTTGGCCACTCGAAATACCAATTTCCATTCGAAACAAAGTTATTCACTACAGGAGCCCAATTGAGCCCTTATTCTTATGAAAATATGATCCTGCGGCAGGATATTTTGGAAAATGAAGGCGCTCTAGAGACAAACAACAATGTCGTCTGACACGGTAATATTGGGCAACGTCACACTGGATTTCAGAGACGCCTTTTGGATGGTGTTTCACATCCTGTGCGTGAGTCATCACATTTGAATACGTGGTGGAGAATGTTGCACCTGACATCATGAGTAGAAAACAGTCTATAAAGGAGCAATTTAACAACGCAAACACATTACTGATTTCAAAATTCTTAGGAGCTACGAATGCTACCCATGTTTCCCTACATTAATTCATTCAGATAATGTCGGCATATTTCCCAGAGTTTTATACATTTCTCTGCTCTAGCTTAAAGGTTGTTTGCCCCCCCCCCCAAAAAAAAAACCCATCCAGATTTCATTGCTTGGAATATTTCACACTGAACAGCAAACTCTCATTGCCACCTATCTCAGCTAATTACATTCCTTGAAGAAAAAACAAGATTGTTCCCATTCTTGTGTGTTTTCACCCTGCGTTGTAGGCCTGTCTATTCAGAGTGGCCCCTCTTCTGTAGAATGTGGCGTGTGCGAGCTTCACCTAGTTCTCATACAGCGTGTTAGACCGAGGCCACTGTTCCATGTACCATCAAATCTAAGCTCTACCTCAAGTGTCGGGCGGAATGTACATCTTTCCACCGAGTTGCAAGAAATGTGCTCACAACTCGGGAGAGAAGAAAGGTGTCGAACCAAGACAGTTTAACAATCAGTCGATTACTGCATGAGTAGCCAGGACACCTGCCTGACTGGGTGTTTTAATCCTGCCCGTTCTGGCTGCTGCAGGTTATTTCTGTTGTTTGTTTTTTTCATTTTTAGTGGATGGGTAAAATCATTGTGAAGGCAGTGCAAACCAAGGCAGTCTGATTCCCTCTTTTTGTTTTTCTTGTTCAAGGTGTATGATTGTGCATGATGTATAATTTGAGCGGAGGGAGAGGGAAGGAGAGAGAAAGAAAGAGGGTATGAGTGTGAAAAGGAGATAAAGAGAGAGGCTATGTAAGAGATAAAGAGTGAGAGAGAAGGAGAGAGAGAGAGAAGGAGGATATGAAGGTGAAACAGATAAAGAGAGAGAGGGTGAGACCGACTGAGTGACTGATAAATAAAGAGAAATAAAAGACAGTTGAAGTGAGAGAGCGCAGGGGCTGAATCGAGTCGGGCGATTGAGATGGGAGTGCTGACCTCGGGTGCCGGGGGAGACTGTCGAGACTCAACACCCACAAAACATCAATACGGTGTTAGAGCAGAACACCTTAAATTATTTATCATCTTTAATCGATGTATGGACACCCAGGTCCCTCGGCTTCTGCGGCTGTGTGGCCGAGATGGATGTATGGATGCAGTGAGGTCCAGAACGCCCTCGCCCACAGCCGGGCTAACGCTGAGTGTGCACGGGGTGGTTTGGAGGGGGTGGCCGGCGGACATTGATTCCACGCTGTCCCAGCGCTACATGAGGAACGGATCATTACGGGAAGCGACTTTGCTGTGAGACGGTGTGTCACACGTCAGAATGTTTACCTCCGTGGTGTTGCACAGTGCACCGTGGTCGGAACCAGACTCTTAATGGGCTGAACTGCAAAGTGGAACGCAGTCACACTCAGAAATACAGCGACAGGGGAGGTGCGTTTGTGTTCTTCAAGGGCCACATTGTACCCTGAAAGTATAGTAATGTTCTCTTTTGGTACGAATGAGTTTAAGTTCTCTTATCAAAAAAGGTACAAATTCATTATTTATAGCTGGTTAGGGGTACAATTTTATGTACCTATAGGTACCGCTCCAGTGACAAGCATTTGTACCTTTTTATGCACTTTTCATACTGTTATTTCAGAGAGTGCTGATTCTCTCTCCACATCTGCAGTGCTACTGGTCTATTTTGCCCCATCACCTACTATAGCACTGCCATAACTCCATACCACCTATTTACATGCCCCCCGTTTCTGCTATTTGTGTGTCAGAGAGCTGAAATTTACCAGGGTGCCACACAAGGCCTGTTTTTAGTCGCTCCACTGAAATTGCAGAACAGTTCATTCAAGTTCTGTTGTCACCCGACGTAGACAGCGGTCGCTGTCCTTAGCAGAAATATATAAACGCACTCCAGTCACCCGGAGTGTGAGCCGAACGTCACATCCCTTTGCACATCGGCGGTTGCGGTGAATCTCAGTCGCTGGACTATGAACTGGCCTTAACTCTGCTGATCTGGGCTCGCTGCGGTCTTTCACACAGCCGGCCGAGGCCGAGAGCTGGCCTTTCCGCCGGCTCAGTGCTGGATATCATGGATAAATTAACGCGTTTTGTCTGGGCACTGGAACATTCCGGCAGAGAACTGGCCAAGTACAAATTAGCCCGGTGCTTCCCAGAGATCTGAGAAGTGTTCCAACTGCTGCTGAAATCTCTGAAATACCCAGCCCTGCTCTGCTGCCCGGTGCAAACTGCACTGCACCGCATCAAATTAAACAGTGTGCTTTTGTTCTTGTTTTCTTTATTATTTTTTAAGAAAGTATAGAAAGTAGCCTGCTCTGATGTCAAATGCTAGCAAATATAGGACATTTGAAGGTCTGTCCCTGCGTTAAAGTGTATAACTCAATGTATCACAGTGAATTTGTCAGCACATGGCTATTTATTTTTGTGCAAGAGGCAGGAGTTGATATAAAGTGAAGATGCAACATCCAGATGTTTTCATGTAAGTTCCTGTTGCAAGAGAGAAGCTGTGCTGTGGTTTAGCATCTGTACAGCCCGACAGATCATAAATTAGACGTCTGCCATATTGTTTAGAACGTCAGTTACAATTACGGAAGGTAACTGACAGCAAGCTTGATGCAGCAAGTTGTTTAACAGGAAGGATGAGCACCTCCTCATTGTGGGCCTTCTCGTTCTTTAATCGGGCAAGGATGGGTATCCTACGGTCACACAAGTATGTTTCTCCTAAAGGCTTTATATAACATACATAACCCCTTTATAAATGTGAAGAGGACTACCTTTCTTTGGGTTGATTTAAATTGTTTCATGACATCAGTTGGCATCATGGGTTATGTCACAGTTGGAATTCTACATAAGCACATTTTATGAGCTATATAACTCCTTCATAAGCACTACATGAGCATGCATAAGTGCGTATGTCCATAACCGCAAATATGCATATGCTGTGTTATGCCAACATTGATGCAGCAAGTGACAGTACCATGACACATGATCATTATGTCAGTTATTGTCATGACTGCTTATGGATGCTTATAACAGTGCTTATGAATGTGCTAGGTAGTGCTTATGTCAGAGTTACATAGCTCTTATGTAGGACTCTTCAAATACAGTGTTACTGCATTTGCTTATCAATGATGCATGATTTATGATGTTCATCAAGGCAGTATATGTTCTATATAAAGCATTCTGTTTATGAGAAACACTTAAACATTTAACGTGTGACCTACTGTATAGCTCTACAGGGAATGTGTCTGCACTGGCCAGAGGGTGAGCTTGACACGTTTCATGTATTATTCTATGTATTTAACAATATCTCAGTTTGGAAATATGCAAATGAGAGCTCTGGCGAACAGCACTTGGATGTGGCAGCTGCTCAGCTTTCCTTGATGATGAAATTATACAGTATTTCTCACAAGTGCATAAGTACTGCTGCAGAATTACACCAGATGTAACATCGAGATATTTACACGGGGAAGCATACGCAGTCATACACAGACGCACAACATACACAAAAACACGCGCACAGTCACATTAAGGAATTACTCTCCACTGTGTAATGTATTAGTAGTGTGTGTGGGTGTGCGCCTCTGTGCACACGCACACAGAGGGTGGTGGTAAATGGTTTTTCAATTCATTTCTGCTTTTTCAGAAATTATTTCCTTGGATTATACATTTGATTACCTTGGATTACTAATAAGAACACCTATGTGTGTGTGTGTGTGTCTGTGTGTGTGAGTGTGTGTGTGTGTGTGTGCATACGCATCTCCTTGGATTACTAATGGGAACAGCTATGTGTGTGTGTGTGTCTGTGCAATGTGGGTGTGAAGATGTAATTGAGTTACTCTTTATGTTAATGAATATTCCAAGAACTGTAATCAATCCCGTTTATGCAATGTTTGTGTTACTGTACCACTGCACTTCATTATCAAATAAAATATCGTTAAAATAGTAAATCATTGGAAGATTCGCATGTATACACCGCGGTACGATTGTGTTTGATGCTTGCTCTTTCTAAGCTTGAGATAATTGCTTTTTGAAATTAATTTGTGCACAGTGTTAAGACATCTCTGATTTTCACCATGTATATCTTCTACAGTTGTTGATCCTTCCTGTTTTAAATTCCCCTCCGGAGATACGGTGCCAGATGCATCAGTCTACACTGTCAAGCCGTTCTGTCTGGGAAAAAGTTTTTCAATCTTGTGAAGGGATTTTTTTTGTGAGGGGATTCAAATTCTTTGCACATCTCTAAAACAGCAATCATTCTGGAAGGCTGTACACATTTATTTGTATCTTCAGACATTGGCAGGCGAGAGTGAGAGTGACTGTGTTTGTAGGACTGAGAGTGAATGTGTTTGTGGGACTGAGAGAGAGAGTGAATGTGTTTGTAGGAGTGAGAGAGAGAGTGAATGTGTTTGTAGGACTGAGAGTGAGAGTGAATGTGTTTGTAGGACTGAGAGTGAGAGTGAATGTGTTTGTAGGACTGAGAGTGAGAGTGACTGTGTTTGTAGGACTGAGAGTGAATGTGTTTTTAGGACTGAGAGAGAGTGAATGTGTTTGTAGGACTGAGAGTGAGAGTGACTGTGTTTGTAGGACTGAGAGTGAATGTGTTTGTAGGACTGAGAGAGAGAGTGAATGTGTTTGTAGGAGTGAGAGTGAGAGTGAATGTGTTTGTAGGACTGAGAGAGAGAGTGAATGTGTTTGTAGGAGTGAGAGTGAGAGTGAATGTGTTTGTAGGACTGAGAGAGAGAGTGAATGTGTTTGTAGGACTGAGAGTGAGAGTGAGAGTGAATGCGTTTGTAGGACTGCTCTCCATAGCTGATTTCTCTGGCCCTCCTGGCTTGACTTGAGTTATGCGGTGCCGCTGACTTCCTGCTGGTCTAACGCCGGGGCCCTGATTAACAGCTCCCCCAGGGGTCGTGTCTAAACTGCACCCTGGGCAGAGGGAGGCAATCTTGTTACAAACACGACGCACTGCATCCTCAGCTACCTTTTTACGCTTTATAGGTGGTGTGGCACATTTCGGTTTCCCCCCCCCCCCCCTTCCCCGTTATTCTGCCGCTCCGAGACCGGGCAGCTTTGGGAACGCGACGCGGCTCCGAAGGAATTTTTACCAGTGGAAAAGCAGCGGGGGTGTCTTCCTGTTCTCACCCGAGCAGTCTGCAAATGAGTTCGCGCGTGCGTTAGCGGAAAGCTAACGTTAGATAAATACCCGCGGGAGGGGACTCACGGCGCTCAGATCTGCGGGGGCTTGTGGGTCGGAGCCGGCCGACCGCAGCTCTCCCGCCATCACGCGCCGCGGGCGTGTCGTCCGTCCCCACCGCCGAAGGCCGCGCCGGCATCACGTCTCAGTACGGCTCATGGGAATGACGCACCTCACACCGTGAGTGGACGGCAGCGTATAGAGGAGCCATTTAACAACACATTATTGAGTGTTGAGTGGCCTGTAGCGTAGCGGTTGAGGTACCTGACTGTACCTCAAAATGTTTTTTTTTTTTTTACCGGAAATGTGGTTTATGTGAATTAACTGTGAAACTTACTTAACTCTCTGCCCGTTCAGGAGCGCCTCACACAATGCAAATCACGCAACCTACGGCGATGACGCAGAACTATAAAACAGCCTTTAGAATGAAGCAGGTGGCCCACTTACGCTCAATCCACCTCCAAAGCTTTCTTTGCCAACTATTCTTTAAATAATAATAATTATTATTATAATTTCCTGGATTTATATAGAGCTTTTCTCACCTGCCGGCCTCAAAGTGCTTCACAGTGCTGTGGGGGAAACAGCACCCACCTGGGTGATGCAACGGCAGCCATTTTGCACCAGAATGTTCAGCTAAGATGGAGAGGGAGAGAACCAATGCAATCTGAACTGAGCCCTTACCAATCGCGCTTTACTCCCTCGGAAAAATTCCTCACACCTTGTCCCGGGCGCTCTGCCGGGATTCGACGAGGGAAAACCGGCTCAGGTGATATCCTCACGCCGTTTTTCGCCGGAATGCCCGGGAGAGAGGGGTGTGTCTGATTGCGTTATCCCCGCTTTCCGGAGGCCGATCAAAAGCACTTCAATCTCACCTCTTTTAAAAAAAAAAAATCTTTAATCTTTTTTTTATACCTTGTTCGTATGATATTTTTATATTTAATTTTTTTTCTCAACTTTTAACGTGCCATTCACACCCGCTTCAATCCTAATCAGCTTCCGCCAAAGCCGCCACTTCCTAATGAAGATCTGGTGTGGACTGAATCATGCAAATGAGGTCGTTAACAGATGAGAAGGCAGCGAGAGGAATTTTAAATGCGTATAGGTGTTGATTAGTGCGCCGCACAGCCGAGCCGACGCAGTCAGTCTGCGTTTCCACTCTGCCACGGGGGACAGCGGCCATCTTAATGCATTCTGCAAGCCATGTGCCCATACAGCCATCTTAATGCATTCTGCATGCCATGTGCCCATACAGCCATCTTAATGCATTCTGCATGCCATGTGCCCATACAGACATCTTAATGCATTCTGTGTGCCATGTGCCCATACAGCCATCTTAATGCATTCTGCGTGCCATGTGCCCATACAGCCATCTTAATGCATTCTGCATGCCATGTGCCCATACAGCCATCTTAATGCATTCTGCATGCCATGTGCCCATACAGCCATCTTAATGCATTCTGCATGCCATGTGCCCATACAGACATCTTAATGCATTCTGCATGCCATGTGCCCATACAGCCATCTTAATGCATTCTGCAAGCCATGTGCCCATACAACCATGATGCCCCTCTACATGTGTGTCTTAAGTGGGAATTTGGGGCAGAGAGCGATTACAGTGCATAAATGGCTGTGAGTGTGTGTGTGTGTGTGTGTGTGTGTGGGTGTGTGTGTGTGTGACAGAGAGATAGTGAGAGGGATCATCTGAGAGGGGGAGAGACAGAGATTTAGAATTTTAAAAACATTTTAAATGAATGAAAATGGTACAAGTACAGAGTACAAGTCAAATCGTGTGTACGTTAAATACATTCAGAGAAAGAAAGAGTAAAAGAGAGGGAGAGAGGGGAGGAAGAGAGATATTTAAAAGCTCCTTTATTTTCCAGCAACAGCAGTTATAGAAAGCCAACCCAAACTACCCCCCGCCCCAGAGAGGAGAACAACAGAGAGAGAAAGGGAAAGAGAGAGAGGGAGAGACAGAGAAAGAGAAAGAGAGAGGGAGAGACAGAGAGAGCAAGATAGAGAGACAGAGGGAGAGATAGAGAGAAGGAGAGACATAGAGAAAGAGAGAGGGAGAGACAGAGAGAGCGAGATAGAGAGACAGAGATAAAGACAGAGGGAGAGATAGAGAGAGAGAGAGAGACATAGAGAGAGAAAGAGAGGGAGAGACAGAGAGAGTGAGACAGAGAGATAGTGATATAGACAGAGGGAGAGACAGAGATAGAGACAGAGGGAGAGATGGAGAGGGAGCAGTGTTGGGTTGGGGATGATGATGTTTTATGGGCGCAGGCAGACAGTTAACTTGATAGACTAATGCCTGCCATCCCTCGGAGTGACTCTCCGGGTGCCCGCCGTCGTTTTTCAAAAAGCCGGTACACTTCACCTGACCGTGAACTTTGAATGTTATTTGAATGCCTCCGTGCTTTATCGCTCCCCCCGATGCCCGGCTCGATCTCAGCGCCGAGAACGAGGGCCCGTCGCGGAACGAACATGCGCGTGGTCCGGCCTGCCCCGCACACAGGGCTCCCAGCCCGTCCCGTCTGGCTGGATGTTCATTACCAGTGAGCTCGGATCAAGAGCCGCGCAGCACTTCAAAAGAGAAAGTGTGAATATGAAACACTACATTAAAGCCTTTTTTTTAAGAGCGCGAGTGATACGAAATCTATCACGACCTATCAACTGCAGTCTGGAAGGTGCCGAGAAACAATGTCGATCGCATGAATATTAATGAAGGTCATGCTTACTGGCCACAAAGAACCATTTCAGTTAAATCAAAGGTAAGTGTTTGGCTTCAGACACAAGCAAGGGCAACAACACAACAATATACTAATACGTATGTCTCGGGTCATCCATCCCTCAGATAGACAGCTAGCCTCTCTTTCTTTCTCTATCTGTTTCCATCCATCTCAATCTTTCTCTCATCTCTTCCCGCCCTCTCGTCAGTGGCCAATTTCATGACTTTCCAAATGGGACACTTTGGCAATATAAAACAGAAGGGCTAATCCCCAACTTATCTGATATCTGACTTGCATACAATGCTCTCGTTCGCCCTCTCTCTCTCTCTCTCTCTCTCTCTCTCTCTCTCTCTCTCTCTCTCTCTCTCTCTCTCTCTCTCTCTCTCTCTCTCTCTCTCTTGCTGTTGCTGTTGCTGTTTGTAGTTTGATCCCGACAAATTGTTACCTGTTGTGGACGTGCCGCTGACATAATGTGAATGAAATGCAGCGGGACCGATGCGTGATAGGGCCGCCGCTTCGTCATCAGTTCTGCACGGCGCTCGATATACAGACGCTTCGCTTTCTGGGCTTGAGCCGCGCGCAGCACACCGATGACCCCGGCGGCTGCTCCTCTTACCCGGCGCTGGTGAAATAGAGCGGCCCGTTCTCGTCGTGCTCTTGCTGTGATTCTGTCATTTTTGCCCACCCTTTTTGCCTGACTTTTGACTCAATTCTCTCATCAGGTGGGCGGAGGAGAGCGTGTTATTATGTTATTTTTCGGTGAACAAAATCAACTCCACCATTTTGAGGAAAAGGAGTGCGAGAGAGCCATTTGATGAAAAGCGTAGGCACTAATCCACTCTGGCACTCCGGGAGACGCCTCTCATGGGGTCCTGAGACAGAAAAAGTGAACCTTGATATATCAGGAAATATCACAGGTGGCTGTAGTGTTGTTACCTGTATTTAAATGTAATCGTATAATGATAGGTCAGATAAGTGACTGCCAACGATATCTGGAGTTGTTCGTTTCTCTAAGGGTCTGTCCCTTGTACTGTACAGTATAGAGCATTAAATTTGTACTGTAATTATGTAATGTTTCTTCTAATGAATAGTCATGATTCACAGACATTATCATTCACCTTTGAGCAGCTCGGAGTAATCTTTTTTTTTTTTTCATTAGAGACTGGCTGTTCAGAAACCACTGGGCAACTTGAAGCAGTCCATGTTTTAAGTTTAAGTCCTGTCCTCGTTGCTCTGGGATGTTTCAAGGCATAAATTCAAGGCGTTTAATCTTGTTCTAGTGTGACCTTTCCGTGCCTACGCCTACGGCTAGCTTTGAATTTCATCACGTTGCGGGCAGTAGCACTGAAGGGAGATACTGTACAGCGTTCCCCTGCAGCTATGTGCACCTGAACTACAGTGTTATCGATTTTCCGTTGCAGGTACACGTTGCAGGCCCATTGTACACTATTGTCATGAAGGGGCCTCTCTGTCTGGAGGTTGCATGTTCTCCCTGGGGGTGGGGAGGGTTAACGGGGCATTGCTGTAAATGGGCGTATGTGCTCAGTCAACCTACCCAGTGTAACTAAAGGTTAAGAAAGAAAAGTAAATATTTGCTTATAAACGCTTAAATATTCACCTGCCACTACCGTTGCTAAAACCTCTACTTCCTACTTTACTGCAGGATAATGTCATGGGATTCGGCTTTCAAGGGTTTCACAGGTTTCTGCAGGCCAGACCTAGGTCAATTACGTAATTAGTTTGGATTCAATTACTTTTCTGTGCTCGATTGAACTTGCCTGGTGCAGTTGAGCCAACCAAGAGGACCAGGAGTTGGGTATCCTACAGGGTATGTATGTCATGGGCTCCAATACACCAGCATCGCTCAGTAAAGTGTAGAGACCCGTTTGAATCCAAAACGGTAAATACGTAATTGCGCGAGGTCTGCCGCAGCCGATGATGGACATGATCCGGGTGAGGACACTTCCCATGGCGCTTTAGCGGGCCGGCTGTGAGCCTGAACGAGTAGCGGGGTTAGGGTTGGTGCGAGCAGAGTCACTCTGCCAACTAAACCCCCCCCCCCAACCCCCCCCCGCCCTCGCCCCCTCCCTGGGTGAAGCTTCTGCCAAAAGTGTGTTTCACCCCACAGGGCTGTCTGCCACAGTGCTGGCACTGCCCTGATCTGACACCAGGCCGCAGGACTCATCCGCACATTATAACAGCTCTTTAACACGATGAGCGGCCCGGCAGCCCTATCGACGCTGCCATCTCTCCAGTGCAGTCTACTTGACTGGTCTTGCCTGGTGCCTAACCTGCTGACCATTCCAGCTGAAACCAGTTTAAGCTGGTCAGCCTGCGTCTTGACGCCTGTGGCTGGTTAACCAGCTTTTCACCAACCGAACAGCCTATGCAGTCAGCTAGTCCACCGGTTGACCACCTGCTTATTTTACCAGCTTAACCAGCTTTGGCCAGCTTGACGTGTCGAAAACACAGTTTAAAACGGCTTAGAATCCCAGCTGGTCTTAGCTGGAATTGTCAGCAGGGTATTGAGCCAACAAAGAGGACCAGAAGGTGGGGTTTGCATTTATTTTGAGAGTTTTTATTTCCTATACACCAGACAAGCGCAGTAAAGTAAAGAACTGTTTGAATCAAAACAATTATGTAATTGACCCAGTTCTGCTATCAGCACTGTAATTTCTAAAATGTGATTATAATAAGTATTTATCGTACATGTTCAACTGTTTCATGGTTTATAATGCCAGGTAGCCCGCAGTATTGTACAGGAGCACACTATCGAACATTTAATATGCTCTAATAGATTACATAAATTAATTTGTTTTCTTGGTCCAGTGCAGTTTAACTTGATGTAACAACAAAATAATTGTGTGATCAGTCGTAGTATCTCCCAGGCATGAACATGAGCATGAATCTGCTTCTTTCGCTCAGAATCCTGTACATCAGTGATTCACCCCTAAAATTAATTCCATTGATGGACATACAGCAATAACAATATTTTCTTGATTTGATGTTCTGCTGCCCCTGTGCCTATTGGAGTGTGTACGGTGCGTGCTTACATGCATGTTTCATCAGATTAGGGCCGAGACACTTTAAATCTGCCCTAAGTCTGAATCTTCAGTACATCAGCGCTGATGATGAAAGACAGCCTAGTGCTTTAGGGCTTGTAGCTTTCCATCAACAGCTAGCAGCTACACATTTAACCATGAGATCATGCACGCTCTGGCTAATTGCCAGAAAAAAAAAACATACGTTTTACCCCATTATGAAACAGCTGCTCAGACTCCACTCCGCTGAAAAGGGTAAATAATGACACGGGAAAACCAGCTTTTTTTTTCAATAAAGCTAAACTGCGCAGTAGATCCCAGTTGCAAAGCGCCTTTGCTATCCGGTTTTACTGTCGTTGGTTTTCTGCTCAATAGATAGCGCCACTTCGGAGTAATGTACGGACATGCGTGGCAGGGAATTACCAGGCGGTCGCGCGACACTAAAACAGAAGCGACACTACTGGGAGCCCGGGCTAGCATCGCGCTAAGTTAACAGCGCAGTAAAACGGGGAGAATAGACGGTAGGAAAACTAAATCCAGCTCCAATGGGACAGATTGAATGAGTCAGCCCGGGCAGTAAAGTGTAGGGACGGTCTGGTAAATCAAATCAGCGTGGTGTAGTGTGCGGAGGGTGCAGGAGGGATAAGTGGAGCGGGACGTCTGTGTCGGGAGGAGAGGGTGCTTGAACACCTGCAAAGGCTGCTGGGGGTTTTCTGAATCCAGACTTGTGTGTTCTGTCTGTCGCTCTCTTCGTCTCTTTCTCTCTCTCTGTGCTCAGTACCATCGCCTTTTCTTTTGTTTTCCGAGGTCAGCCATCTTTGAGGACATTCCAACCGGTTAAATGAGCGGGACGTAGAAGTTAGGAACTCGCGATCTTACCTTTGAGCAAGTAAATATGAGCACGTCGTTGGCGGAAGTTATTTGGGAAAGGCATGACAGTGACGTATAAATGATGGACCTGTGGGTCCGCCTCTCCCCATCTGCCAAGCATCTGCCACGTCTGTAGCTGATGTAAACGGAAAATGGTTGTTGGTAAATTATGTGGCTTGGAACTGATGTTTGAAGGAGCAAGGACATTCCGTTTCCCTAATTCACATTCCCATGATTGCCCCGGCTTCACTTATTTTTCTTGCCTCTTTTTCTAGCCTCTCCCGGAGGGCGGAGCTAGGAGTAGAAAGAAAAATCTGCAATTTGAATGAACCCTCTCTCTCTCTCTCTTTCACTGCATCTCTCTGTCCATTGCTCTCAATCTATACACAGTATATACTGAAGAGAGAGGGAGCAAGAGGAAGAGAGAGGGAGAGAGAGATAGGGAGAGAAAATGGTTTTTTGATCTTAGCAGGCCAAGAGATCTCGAGTTTCATGCCTCGCCCGGCTGTTATGAAAATGACTTTAAAGATTTAAAATGGAGGAAAAATGACACTTGGTGTATCCACCTGAATACATTACCCTGTCTGCTAGTCATTGCTCATCATCATTACCCTGTTACGGAGTGCTCTATTAAAGCTCCCATCAGCCTCTGTCATGGTGCACAGAACCACCCCGTATGTCAGGTTCAAAGGCATGCACGCGCTTCAAACTCTCAGGGCTGAGTGTTTAGTTGATTGCCAGGGTAATTCTCAAATTTTAATACCGGCTGAATAACTTGAAAAATACTTTTTGGGTTTTTGACATACGAGGCACACAAAATTTTCATCATCAGTGCTGATATACTCAAGATCCAGACTTGGGGCAGATTTAAAGTGTCTCTACCCTCATCTGATGAAACGTATGTTAGCACATACCGTACACACTCAAAGAGGCACAGGGGCAGCAGCATTTAAAATTAAGAAGATATTGATATTAATATGATTATGGTACATCCATCAATGGAATTCATTTTGGGTGTGAATCACTGATGTACAGAGGGAGAGAAGTAGAAATTGCCAAAGGTAATTCTCAAATATTCATATTGTTTAAATAATTTAAAAATGTTCTTTAGTTTTGACTCACAAAAGGAGTGTTATTTTAAGGAACTCAGCATCCATTAGCTTCCTGCGGGTTTCACTTACACCTCGTTTCGGTTGTACTCGAGCGTAAAAACACGCACAAAAAGACCGCTTTCTTAAAACGAAGTAGTCGCGGTTGTCAGCGTCTCAGAGGCAGCGGGACCCGCGGTGCACTGTCACATCCCGCTAATGCACGTCCGTCAGCCGCCGTCAGGGAGCGGAGCGCCACCCGGCACCGCGCCTCAGACTCGCACACACACTCTCAGCTCCCACGGCTGAGTGCTGCAGAGAGCCAGTCACACCGCGGCCGCCGCTGTGTTATTCATCCCAATTCATAAGTTATGTAAAACGCGCCCCATGTTTTATTCAGCGCGCGTACGCGAGTGTGAAGTGTTATTATTCGGCCTAATTCTTATTTAATTAACATTTAAACGGAGAAAAACCGCATCAGCATATTACAGTGCAAAAAACACGGCTGGCGTGGTTGGCTACCATTTTAAAGGATTATACCAGAAAACAGCGATAAAAACGGTTATATTTTGTTTCAGTTTAATGCTAGTATTTACTGAATGATAAAACATGGGTTTAAAAGGGTACATATAAAAGAAATGTGTTTACCTATCCTGTCCCTACTGTGTAATTGCTGTGTGTAGTTATTTCCACCAAATTCACGTTAAAGGGGCGGACATTTCTCGTCTTCTCATTGACCTTTGGAAAGTGGCGTTTCTAAAACGACGATGATAGTTTCCTCACTAGCAGACGCTGGTCTTTGACACTGCCACACATTAGTAGTCTAATACAGTAAATGCGATATCGGGTCAACAATGTGTGACCTGTCCCCTGTTGTAGAAAGTCCTCCGGAGGAAGGACTGCAATTCTGCTGCCTCAGCAGCATCCGCTGAAAGTTATTGTCTATGAGACAGGCCAGCGTGGAGGCGCTCTGACCCCATTCACTCCCATTGTGCAGCCTCCCGTTAAGGACTCCAGTCCTCCCAACCTTCTTCTTCTTCCTTTCCCTTTCACGTATACAGGCTATCCTTCATACCCCTTTGGCTCATTTCTCCAAAATGCTGAGCGAAGTACTCTCGGCGACCTGCCTGTCTCATAACACATTCCAGCTGTATTGGGCTAATGGCTGGCTGCAGCTAGACATGCCAGCCAGTGAGCATTTCAGACCAGTAACACGCAATCTTCTGTCAACGTTGCGGAACGGTTCTTTCAGTGTTATAACATCGCCGCGACATGGCGGCGAATGCTTTGTGTCCGCTGCCCGGCTGAAGACTCCAGCTAAGACCAGCCGGGATTCTCAGCTGGTTGAAGATTAGGTTAGGCTGTGTTTTTTGATACTTTTATCTGATCATAGCTGCTGGTCTGTGGCCGGTCAAATCTGGTTAAGCTGGCAGAGAAGCTAGTAGTCAACTGGTGGACTAGCTGATATAGGCTGGTCTTCTGGTGAACAGCTGGTTGGCCAGCTAAAAGTGAATTTTGCGCAGAGTGAAACTGAGCCCACCTTCTGCGTTATCGCCTGCCTGGCTGTGTTCAGCCACACCTGCTTAGGTCATTTTTACCTTCTCCGGACTTCTCGACCTTTTTCCTGCATCTGCAAATCTGCTCTCTGCTCCGGCTGTTGGAGCTGAAGTATCGTTTCGGGCAGGCTACATTAAATTGCATTACAGTTTATTTATTTATTTAGCAGAAGCAAAGCGACGTACGCAAAGTACGTACCAAGGTCATTGGACCATACTACAGAACAAGTTGGATAAGGTGCAATACACATAGAATCAGTTGTACAGCCATGGACATTAAGTCTAGTACACATGGTAGCCAGCCATTTAGCCAGTTTGTTTTCTAAAAAAGCACCACAATCCGGGTTATTTCTAGCCTTGGCTGCCCTCATCTCCTACACTGGCCTCAGCCATGGCTGTGTCTACACTACCAGGCCCCCTGGTGTAGTTTTAATGAAGTGGGCTGTTAGCGATGTCTGGGTGTCAAAGCTGCGTCCAGTCATTTACCGTGCTTAGTCATTTACTATGCCTGGTGCTTAGTGTCAGACTTAGCCCTGTATGGCCGATGGAAAAAACAATTACATCACCCATTCTAACTCTTCCCTTAAGCCTCTCTCTCTCTCCCCCTCCTCTATCTATCTCTCCTTCTCTCTCTCTCCCTCCTTTGTCTCTCTCTCCCCCTCCTATCTCTCTCTATCCCTCTTATCTCTCTCTCCCTCTCTCTCCCCCCTCCTATCTCTCTCTCTCTCCCTCCTCTATCTCTCTCTCTCCCTCTCTATCTCTTTCTGCCTCTCTCCCCCTCCTCTATTTCTCTCTCCCTCTCTCTCCCCCTCCTCTGTTTCTCTCTGATGTTCTCTCTCACCTTTTCTCACTCCACTCCTTTGCCCGCTGTGACAAGCCCATAGTGTCTTGCTCATTCTGCCTCTGCTATCATAGTCTACTATCTACTATATCCGTGCCCTCTATACAGCAAATCCACATACATCCAGTTGCATACATATTATATTAGGTGCAAAATGAAAATGATCCTCCCCGATCATACATCTCACTGCTGTTTACTCACTACAATAGAGCGAGTGTCCTACTTACTTGCTTTTGGAAATATCTGGAGGTAACGCTCGAGTCTATTGTAGCTGCAAACTCTCATATGATGTGCTGTGACAGGCGTGTGCACTGCCAATGATACCTTGTGCTGTACGAACAGCAGGCCCGTCTGCCGGTGGAAGACGCGAGGACCGGTCCCTGACAACTGGGCTGAAAATCCGTCCTCTCCCTCCCTCCGTCAGTCAATGCCTGCGATGTGTGACTCAGTGGATTACAGGCAGGCTGGTTAGTTAGTAGCCAGCTTAGTTTTGTGTGTCTTGCCGGTGCCAGCGCTGGCTGTTCGAGCTCCTTCCAGAAGTTTCTGATCTCGGCCATCTGTGGCGCCCCGCGCTAAGAGCTGAGAGCCAGGCAGCTGAATCTCCGATGAGTGGAGCGTACTGTAGCCTCCGTGAGAGGCAGATCTGTCATCCCCATCGGCTATCACCGGGAGGATGTTAGACCATTAATCTGTCAGCACCTGTGCCTCACCTGTCAATCTTTTTGCCCTTTTGAACTTTGTATTTTTATATTTATATCTCATTTTTATTTATTTATATCTTTATTTTAGTGTTGCATTTGTCCTGATACTGTAGTTGTTTGCCTTATTACTTACTGTCTATGTACAATAGCTGTGTGCAATAGCTGTGATATCCGTGGCTGGAGAAGACCCCCTCCTCTCCCCAACAGGGGAAGACATTAGTCCCCCTATGTGTCTCAACTAAACCCCTGCTTCAGATAAAAAATTTAAAAAAAGGAACTACACCACCGACCTAATTATTTATCATTACATTCCACCATTGCGTGTAGATAAGCAGCTGACAACTCTCCCAGTTAGTGCATTTATTAGGGTTTATGTGGGGTTTAAAAAAAAATGAAATACAGCAGGCTACCTCTTCATTTCATCCTAACTGTCATCCTTTCATTCTTTCCCAAAGCCAGCAGTTACAGCTGTGCCCCAACCCCCTGCAGGCACACACGCACACACACACACACACACACACTCGCACACACACACACACACACACACACACACACCGGGGAGCCAGGTGTTAGTTCTGTATTTGAGGTCTGGCAGCTTCGGCCCTCTCTCTCCCCAGGGCTTGGTAATGCAGTTGAGCTTCTTTGATGTCCAGTGTGACCCTTGAAAATCAATAAAATGCTATAAGAAAGCTTATATACACTCTACAGAATCGCTGCTTATTCTTATGTAATTTTACACAGACAGCCAATTACTACCACTAATATTATTTCTGGTTTATGCGTCTCGCAGAAATGCGTAGCGATCGCTGCTAATAAAAACAGCCCGCTTTACGCGCGGCACTTAGTAATCAGCGTATTTTTTTTTATAGCTTACAGAAGATGAATTTCACAATGAGCGTATTCTCTTAGCATGGCAGGCACGTACAGCGCGGTTCTCAGGAGATCACATACAGTGAAACGCAGATAGATGCAGAAGAAGACATCATCTCTAATAAATCATATTACAGGGAAATTACACTTGCTTAGCAAGTATGTCTCTGTAAACGATGATACCTCGGAACGGCTCGCACTATTTTTAATTTTCTTTTCTTTTTTTATCAAAGTTGTTGTTCTTTTACTGTTTTCTGTTCTTTTATTACTGCTTTCTGAACAAAAATGAACTTTCTGAATGTACACTTGCTGACTCGGTTTATACAACTGAAATGGATATTTTGTGGGCTGAAAAGTCAGTTATGTTGTGAATAAAAACTCATACCAGTTAATAAAGTAAAATTAAGTCCTTTTATTTCCAAGTCACTGCAATAAAACAAACAAGGGAAAGTAACCATCATTTACATTACAAACTGTCCCTTGAATTCAGTGGGATGGCCTAATATTTTAATACATGAATGTATGTATGCACAGATATATGTATTTATATGGAGTGTTCATCAGAAAATATGTGCAGTCCAGCAGGAATGAAGAGTGTTGTATTTTATGAGGAAAGTCACTTGACTTTACCGAGGTAAAGACTTGACTGACAGAAATACTTTTCTGGCGTATTCCACTTAAAATGGAGGGTGACTATGAGGGTCACTGTAATAGATGAGCTACGCTGGCATTTTTCTTCCTCTTTTTGCCGAAATTGGAGGAAAATTTGACAAATATTAATGCAGCTTGCACAAACTTTGAATCCTCAAGGGAGAGTTCTCCCGACATTTTATATCCCTTGTTTAATAAATTACGGTACCCTCTTGACAGGAACTATTCTTAAACCACAGTCTGCACGATGTCTGAGACACTGTCATTTTTCAGTGCTGGGTGACAGCCTTACCCTGCTTTGAAGTTCAGTACCTGTACTTATACTTCACTGATGTTCTCTCTCTCTCTTTCTCCCTCTTTCCCTACCTCCCCCTATTTCTCTCCCTCTCTTTCTCCAATAGATGTGTGACCAAACATCTGAAAAAAGGTAAGCGTGACTTTTTTTTCTTCTTCTCTCCCCCCCCTTCTCGCTCTGTGGTATGATGATGGCGAAATCACCAATTAGGCCTGACCTCTAATAATAAAAGCCCTAAATGAATCCCGTAAGGACGGCGGAGACCGAGAGAGGGCTTCTGCTGTTTGTGAAGTTAGGTAGGCGAAGCCTCACTGTTCTCGCTGCTTTCTATTCCCAGGCGCGAGGGGAGAGGGAAAAAAGCGCCGAACACACAGTTTGCTATTTCTGTGCTCCGTGCCTCAAATTTGAATTTTATTTAAATGAGAGGCAAATGGCCTAGATTGTTGAAAGGACCAGACTTTAGCAGGGGAGCGGAGTGTGCTCGACACGAGGAGCGGGAACCCGCGCCGCCCTGAAAAAAATGATTCCGTCTGCGGTGTGTGGCGATGCCACGCTTTCACCTCCTCCTGCGAACTCCTCTTTGTCCCTCCGCGGCTGAAACTCAAAGGAGGCGATGTCCCCGGTGCTGCTGCTGTTCTGGAGGCTGAAAGCTGCTTTCCTTTTCCCGAAACAGCCTGCTTAATATCAGACCAAACTCCCTGGCGACCGCCGTCTAAGCCGGCGCCGACCGCCGACTGAGCATCATACCACAGCAATTTGAAAATAATTTGAGAATCAGCTGTTGTGCTTGTTAACACAGTGGCTGGCAGACGATTGAGGGAGCGGGAACATGTTGACAAGCGAAACTACCCACGTTGTCTTGAGTTATGTAGCCTACAGTACAGTGCACTGGGATAATGCCATTTTCCTCATAAATGACTTTGGCAAACGGAGCCTAGTTGATCGTCGGAAGTCGTACGGGTTTTCGGTGAAAGAGCGACTCGCGAGTGAGAGAGTCTGAGATTGTCGCGGCATTGTTTGCAGTAGCTAAGTGCTGCACTATGGGTAAAATGAATCTAATGGCTCCAGGGGTTTTTTGTGAAGCAGAGAATGGGGGAAGGGAGTGGGTGGCCATTTGCCAACCTCTCTGTCAGTTTAGTCCCAGTCCGTGTTGTTTTAATGAGATAAGCATTCCTGCTCAGCCCAACGCGGTCCCTCATCTTTATTCTTGATTTTTGAATTACGCTGCGCTGCGCCGGAACTCTTCCTGGAGAATAGGGAGCGCAGTCGGAAAAGGCTGATATCAGCACGGCCACCGCGAGAGGCTGGAGTTTGAGTTTCATGGAAGGAGATCCGCAGTCGGCATCACCGGGGGGAAAAAAAAAAAACCCTGGAAAGACGGGCCATAATAAGCACCCAGGGGAGGGAAACAGATGGACATTTACTGTGAGCTTTGCTGGAAAGGGGAATCTGTCAAAGCACGGTGCCAGGAATCTACAGAATACGTGTGCGGTTGGGTATGGAGGAAGAGCGTCCATGTTGTGCCCTTTCTTACTGTACCTGATTCACTGGCACGGAGGATCCAGGTTACAGTTACCCTGCGTCCCCACATATTATCTCTCTCTCTCTCAACGTGTGCTGTTCCTCTTTCTAACAGGAACCTCCCTGCAGCTGCAAATGTACACTGTAGGAGCTGGTTTGGATGTGCAAGCTGGTTTTTGTCATTTGAGTTCTGTCTTTCGTGTTGGCCCTGTCTTGTAGCATATTCTGGATAAAACCTTTGCCTTCGTGCTGGTTAGGAATGTTTCATTGTGAATATTTAGAAAATACTTGACATTATGTACACTTGCGCACTCAGTGAGCACTCTATTTATTAGACTTATTTTTTAGACTTTGTGAATTTAATTGTTGCCACATGATTGGCTGATTAAGTATTTGCATTAATAAGCTGGTGTACAGGTCTACCTAATACATTTGTCACTGAGTGTATACTTGCCAAAGCTTGTGTAATTCAGAAGTGTCTTCATAAATAAATAGCATGGCTATTTATCGAGCCTTCTCTTCTGGGTGAGGATGAGAAAGGGCTCCCTCAGCTGCAAACCGGTATTTTCGGCGAGCGGACGGGTCAGAGTTTGAGTTAATTCCAGCCCCAGAGCGGCTTGTGCTGGCATTTCGTCTCATCGCTGGTTATTCCATTTAGGAATTGAACTTTAAAATCACAGGGTGAGTTTCCCCTCTGGAAACTTTCTCTTCAGGAGAGTCCCCCAAGCCGTCCTAACTCTTAACACCACGATTCACACGAGCGAGGTGATAATTGAACGTCGGGCGTTTTCATTAGCCCTCCGTCTCGTTGTTGATACTTCACAACCCCAATATGCATCTTGTTTTTTCCAACAGCTGTGGCCCGACTAATCAAAGACACATTCAGACAACTTGACTCTCATTTAATCTCGTCAAGAAATTACCAATAATCAGAAGCAATCTGTTCAACATAATCCAAATAACGGAAAGAATGGATCACAAGATGTTTTCTTATATTTGAATGGGTGCGAGTGAGAGGTATGATCTGCAGGATAAATAGCACCTAACTAGGCCACATCATTTATTATGAAGAGCTCTGTACCTTTTATTTATATACATGTTTTTCTGTTTTCTTTCACCTGGGGCAGGGCCCAGTTTCATAAAGCAGGATGACTGAGTTAGCTGGATAAGTGCATTAAGTCAAGCCCTCATAAATCTGGAACATGGACTGAAGTGAGAAGAGCTGCTCCAGGTTTTTCTCACCTCAGTTATCCTGTGTACCTTCCAGGACTCCTGATTTGGGCCTGATTTGCTGGATAATTGTGCCGAGTAAAACCACAGCTCAGATCGTCCCTTATATAAGAAAAATAAATAAGAAAAGAACAAATAAACCTCTATTGCCCCAAAAAGCAAGCATCTTTTTGGAAGAATAAAACTACTGGATAAAAGCCCAACCCTAAAACCACAAACAGCTCTGGCTAACGCAGTAAGCTTGATCGTCCCTTATAAAAGCCCAACAGCTTTACCAAAGCTTATTTCCATCATCTTTTCATCAGCATGGAAGATGATGTCTTCAGCCCCGAACACAAAGTACTCCGCTAAAGTACTCTGCTAAAGTACTCTGCTGAAAGAGTGAAGCGTTTGCTGGTACGGGGACGGCGGCCGTGGAATAGTGATGTAACCGTCAGTGAGAGAGTTGTGCGTCGCGCAGAACGCTGCCATCGCTGTTGCGTCTTAACTACACAAACCATCTGTAATTGGGACCAGTCGTGCGTGCATGATTGGCACAGCACAAGCACAGGAGCCTGCAGGCCTACATCCAGTTAAACACATCCGCTGTGTTTCTTATTATGTGACATAATCAAGGTGTCAATCTGCTTTCACTCTTTTATTCTCCTCTATCTACCTCTCTCATCTTCTCTCTCTCTCTCTCTCTCTCTCTCTCGCGCGGTGTTCATTAGATGACTTGAGTCACGTTAGTCTGAGGAATTGGCGCCTCTGTTTTCATATAGATTTAACAGATGGCTCATCTTTAGCTCTTTCTGAGGCGATGTCACTGGGAATGTGAGGCGTCCTCTCCGTGCCTGGAGAGAGACGCCTCCATCAGTAGCACGCAGCATATGGCGAGCTTTCTTTTAACTTCCCCCGAGTTCCTGTTCCTGCATCCAGGACTCAGATCCCGCACATCAGACCGCAGCAGAGCCGGGCGAGATCGCCGTGCCGTTTGTTCTGCCCTGCGGTTTTCTTCTTTCCCCCCCAAACTTTTTTAAAGTGCAAACCTTGCCAAAGTTCACATCTTGCAGGGGCCAAGGCAATTTAGGATCTTTAAAAAAGTTTCTGCTCAACACTGGTAAGGATGAGGTCGTGTTATCGTCAGTGATTGCGCTCCGAGGCTCACAGAAGGGTACATAAGGAAAGTATTTGAGAGCTTGCATGTCCTTTTTTAAGTGAATACGCTTAGCTGGATCTTGATAAAGTCCACTAGTTTTAAAAAAAAAAGCACTAAAAAAAGGATTTTATTGGGGTGAAAGTGATATGTTATTATGTTGTTGATCCATCTGTTATCATATCTCTGGCAGAGATGTATGATCATATTTTAATGGTTTTATATTTGATATTTTGGATATTTTCTAGCCAGGCCATTGCCAGAATTTCCCTGGTATCACACACTGCCTTCCGTTTATTGCGGTACGTGCACATGTGACCTCAGTGCAATGCTTCTTCACTTATGTTCAACAGCTGCATGCATTTTAAAAATGTATTTCTCCATAATATTCAGAAACATGCACCGTATTCATTAGGGTTCGGTGTTCTAGCTATTTTAGGGATAATCAAATTGGGAAAAGCCTGCTAAACACACATCCATATGTTAGTTCTGAAGAGATGCTCTTAGAACTTGAAAAACTCTCGGGTATATCTTGCTTGCTTCATTAACAGAAGCCCTTTGGGTGCTGACATATTGTTCCTTGAGTGGTAAACAAGAGGCAACTAAATAATTTGACAGTTGATTAGACTAAGCAGGAGACAAACCCCCCGGAGCAATGTGGGGTTAAGGGCCTTACTCAAGGGCCCTGCTGCACTGATCTTATTGTGGCTACACTGGGGCTTGAACCACCAACCTTCAGTGTCCCAGTCATGTACTTTAGCCACTAGGCTGCAGGCTGTCCCAGTCATGTACCTTAGCCACTAGGCTACAGGGTGTCCCAGTCATGTACCATAGCCACTAGGCTACAGGCTGTCCCAGTCATGTACCTTAGCCACTAGGCTACAGGGTGTCCCAGTCATGTAGCTTAGCCACTAGGCTACAGGGTGTCCCAGTCATGTACCTTAGCCACTAGGCTACAGGCTGTCCCAGTCATGTAGCTTAGCCACTAGGCTACAGGGTGTCCCAGTCATGTACCTTAGCCACTAGGCTACAGGCTGTCCCAGTCATGTAGCTTAGCCACTAGGCTACAGGCTGTCCCAGTCATGTACCTTAGCCACTAGGCTACAGGCTGTCCCAGTCATGTACCTTAGCCACTAGGCTACAAGCTCCCCCAGCTGTCTTACCCAATGAGAAGATAAAAAAAATCAATGAATTCATTTTTGAGCAGATTTCCAATAGTAGTCCTGCTTTTCCTGCAGCTGCTGTTACAGGGTCCCGAGCTGTGGTTTGTGTGCTGAGGTGGATTAAGATTATGATATTGAGCCGGATTTTCAAATTTCACAGGCTTTCCCTGTATCCCTGTCCATTTTGTTCACAGCAAAACAACCCCTACTGTTAGACCGTGTCAAGAGTCCTAAAAATAATGTGTAACTCTTGGTGAAAGTTCCCCATTAGCAGGAGGCCTGAAGCCCAACTTGAAAAGCAGACTTTTTATCTTTTAAACTGTTGGCTTGTGGGTCAGTGGTGTGTTCCTGTGTCCTAGTGGCTGTTTTATCGCTCTCAGTTTCCCCTGTGGGGGTGACAGAGGGCGCTCAAAGTGAAGCACGGAGAAGTGTGATTGGCTAAAGCCAGAGCTGTAACCTGGAAATTCTGTGACATGCTTATAACAAGTGAATCTATTGGACAGGGAGGAGGGTGGTTGATTCCTTTAGACCAGGTTCTGTAACTGTCTGAAACTCAGCTGTCATTTGGATTGGTAGACTGAAAACACGTTTACATGGGAACAGGGAAGATAAATTGTGTTGGCAAAACATTGTATCTGATTTGGTGAATACAGAGTGTATAAATATTCATGAAACGTGAATTCATAGCAACATGTTTGGAGTACTACTGTCTGTCGATACCAAATGCATGACATCACCCAAATTCCCAATAATAACAGTTTTCTGGAATCCTAATCCTTTTTAGATGGGGAAAACATGAAAATGATCATTCTGCTTTGTATTTTATATTGACAGTTTAGTGTTTATACATTTATGTAATTGGTAGCGATATTCCTAACATCTATATAGAAAATATACCCCACGCATGCAAAAACTGCTGTTTCAGTGTTTTTATCCCCAGATTTAAATATAAGATCAGAGTTATTCTGCTATTATGGGCAAATTATGTAGTGCTGCTCTGTGCGCTCATCATTCAAAGTGATGTTTTTACTACGGCGAAAATTACAAACCCGCTAACTAAATCTTCCGTCAAATCCATCGCCGTTAATAAACGCTCCGGTCAGAACGGCCGACCGCGGAACGTTCCGGAGCTATCAACGGCGCTCCCTCCCGGGCAGCGGCTCAAACACCCTCGTGTTTTCATATGGATTTTATTTATTTACTCGTTTATTTTTTGGAGGAATTAATTTTTGGAACGGGCAGGGGGATCTTTACACACCGAGGACGTTGCTTGCGGAAGAACCGGATCGCACATTTAAATTCTCTCGACAAACACGAAAATAGAAAGGAGCAAACAGCCGGTAATTGGTCCGTGGAGGCCGGGCTGAGGAAACGGTGAGGCTGTGAGTCTGTGTGTTCAGCACCCTGCCCCTGGTCAGAAGAAGGCACATCCTTCTCTCCCCCCTCCCTCTCTCTTTTTATCGCCCTTTTCTCCGACTCTTTTTTCCCTTCGTCTCAGTTTACCAATTAAGTCCGGGGGGCTCTGTGGAGGATATTATTTATATATACAGTATATCTTTTTTTTTTTTTTTTTTTAAACAGACTTTATGACTAGCCCGGCCGCTGGGGCCTTTGCCTATCATCAAAGCTGATATCCCCTTCCGGGCCGAGAATACTTTAGCAACGTTTTATTAACACAGATAAGGGTGACAGAGCAAGTATTGACCTTTGCCAAAGCTAATTTATATCAAATTTATACTCACCATGCCGTCTATTATAAATCCCGACCTTCCTCCCTATATGCATATGTATCTCATTTTGTGTGCTGTGTGTAGCCTGAGGCACAGTCTGTGTGTTCAATATGAGTGGCGTGTGAGCTTTAGTTTCGCATTTCCTTTTAAGAGTCAGTGCTTTCATTTTTATGAGTCCGCTTTCTACACTTGAATTGGCTCAGCCTTGGGAAAAAAACTTTTAAACTGGCTGTTAAATTTGAACAGGTTGATTTACAAAGGTGACTGTTTTTTAACAGTCCTTCAGTCCTTTGACGTTAGGCCCCTTTCACTGCCAAAAATCATTCGGCAACCGTTAAAAAATCTAATCAAAAACAAGCAAAATGTGAATGCCTATGCATGTAGAAAGTTTTCATGTCCTGGAAATCTGGCGTACCTCTGAAATGTCCTCTCTATATCCGTGTCGCTCTGTGCCTTTTGTGGGCAATGCATTGGCACAGAAAGCTCAGTTCAGCAAGGGAGGAGAATGGGACTTTTAATGAATGAATAATGAGTACTAATGTGAAATGAATGACACAGATATAGACGTCAATGTGCACACTTCCCTGGCCAGAAGGGGCTTACATATGTGTCTTGCTCCAATTATGCTAAGTTGATATCTCAATATTCCTTCTCTCTCTGCAGTTGAATACATTTTAATTCCCAGTGTCAGTCCCTGAAGGTTATTCATAACATTTCTTTTGTTGTTGAATTGACCTTGTTCCTCCGTTGTATTTCATTCTGACAGTGTTTCTAGTTCACGTAACAACTGAACAAGAATGTAATTATTGACAATATTGATTATTGATAATATTGATGGGATGTTTATTTGACAGATTGGGGACCGTTTATTATAATGAATTGAATAGTATTTTGTTTTTCTTCTCTGAAAGAACACATTTCTACCTCTGTTACTGTTACTTTTTCTATATTTTGCCTTCTTTTAAAATAGCAATGCATTAGGGAGCTGCCTGACTGCACTTGCATGGGGCAAGGCCAGTCCAGGTTATACTGTATAAAAACAGCCTCGCGGTTACATTAAATATAACTACTCTTTCTGATACTGTTGATATAAGAGGATTACTGTCCGCGAGAAAATGGGTGATACACACACACACACACACACACACACACACACCTCAGTAATGCATGCTGTTGTATTGCTGGGTAATTGTATTGCTGTTTTGTTGCTGGCTGTGTTTCTTGTTTTGCTGGCTGCTGTTTCTGTGGTTTTTGGCCGGCTGTTGCTGGCTGACTGCTGTTGCCACGATGTTTTGGAGAGGTGGGATGGGCAGTTTGTGACCTTTGACCCTGGCAACCTGGCTGGTGCTGCTTCGCTCTCTCAGCTGGGAGAGAGGGACATTAGAACGGGGAGGCCTAAAGCCACTGTCATCCAGAAAACATCCAGCTGTGTGCGTGTGCGTATCTGGGCGTGTACATGCGTGTGTGTGTGTGTGTGCTTGTGTTCGTGCATGTATCTCTGTGTGTGTGTGTGTGTGTCTGTGTCTATATCTGTGTCTGTGTCTGGGTCTGTGTGTGCATGTGCATGCGTGTATCTGTGTGTGTGTGTCTGTGTGCGTGCATGCGTGCGTATGTGTGTGTGCGTGTGTTCGTGCATGTATCTCTGTGTGTGTGTGTCTGTGTCTGTGTCTATATCTGTGTCTGTGTCTGGGTCTGTGTGTGCATGTGCATGCGTGTATCTGTGTGTGTGTGTCTGTGTGCGTGCATGTGTGCGTGTGTGTGTGTGTGTGCGTGTGTTCGTGCATGTATCTGTGTGTGTGTGTGTGTGTGTGTCTGTGTCTATATCTGTGTCTGTGTCTGGGTCTGTGTGTGCATGTGCATGCGTGTATCTGTGTGTGTGTGTCTGTGTGCGTGCATGCGTGCGTGTGTGTGTGTGTGCGTGTGTTCGTGCATGTATCTGTGTGTGTGTGTGTGTGTGTCTGTGTGTGTGTGTGTCTGTGTGCGTGCATGCGTGCCTATGTGTGTGTGTATGTGTGTGTGTGTGTGCATGCGCATGCATGTATTTGTGTGTGTGTGTGTGTGTGTGTGTGTGTGCGCGTGTGTGCGTGCATATGTGTGCATGTGCATGTCTGCATATGCAAGCATGTATCTGTGTGTGTGTGTGTGTGTGTGTGTGTGTCCGGTGTGCGAGCGTCACTGCCCCACACAATCTGCTCAGCTGCTGCACGTGTGACTGCAGCAGAGGAGAATGCCATTTTAAACTCACTGTGCAGTCTGCACTAGTCGCAGACTTGGCTGTGCTGCAACTCCAGCTACAAAATGGCCAAAAGACCAGTGGATTTTGTGCCGGCGGGTTGTTTGTTTGCGGTCTTGCTGATCAGGTGGAAGACCTTGCTGTAGGTATGTGGTAGTACAGTGTGTATGCGTCAGTCAGCTGCTTTTTTAAGTACAGTAAATCCCTGTTGAGTTGAGTCAGTCGACCTCGGTGTCAGATCCGAGCTGTTGGACCTCGCTGAATGGGAACTCCCGGTAAATGGATGACACAGCTGACACACGGGTCTGAATGACTGATGCAACGCAACCTCGCTCTTACAAAGACTGGACCCGCTGTGACATAACTGTGACTAATGAATGTAAAAATCCTCCAGAGTCTGACAAATACCTCTGACAGGTCATCAAATTGTCTTTTAATATGGACGTTATGAAGGAGATATCCAGAAGATGTATTATCATACTGTAACATCGAATGCACACTGTATTGAGGTGGGACAGCTGTCTCCTGTATGATACTGAACTTCAATGTCACAATGATTAGTCAAATGTCTTGCTGGTTATGCTGATTCTTCTGATGTAGTTTTGAAACATTAGCCAATCAGAGCCAAGAATGGAGTAGTTTGACCTGTAGTCTCTTTTTGAAACACTCTACAGTTACACAAACCCTGTTGTTGCATATGTACAATACATAGATTCAGTGCATACACACACACACATACATACATACATACATACAGGCAGATTACTGGGCAGCCTGTATACAATGGAATAGAATGTAAAATATTTTCCACCAAGAAGCAACCTTTTTAAAAATGGCCAACACAAGCTTACCAAAGAACATACTGTATGTGCATATTGATTAAAATGCGCATTGCCACATATTGTACAGATATTTTCTGTGACATTTTATAACAAAAAAATGTAGTTTGTTTTTCAGGCATTTCTGAAGGATTCCCTGTGCTAACCCCACAGCCATGGCAGTATAGTTTTAATCACAGTTTCAGGAATCAGCAAAATATTTAAGAACGGTGGGAGCTACAGTTGTGAGATATAATTATATTGGCATAATCCACTCCTGGGAATATGAATAATATTCTTATGGGAGCTGCGGTTTCTTTGAATGACTCTAATTCCTTTCACATCTTTGGTACTTAGCTCTAATGAGCGAGAAAACCACTTTAAAACATGGTTTCAAGGAACTAGGACCAATAGATATCTGTAAGTAGATGATTTCCCTGGACGTGAATGACATGCACACTGAGCGCGTTATGCATGAGGGCTCAAAGTGGTTTGACTGAAAGAATACGTCACGTCGACTGGTCGCCGGAAACTAGCAGAGCAAGTTAGGGCAATGACATTTGAATTATCTTATTACAAAGATGAATATACGGAATATTTTGCTGACACCACTTGTGTGTTTCGATTGCACGCCATGAGCTTATGGTCTACGCAAAATTCTGCTTTAGGTGATTCACTTTCACAAGTGTGTCCCCTTGTTTAGAAAATCTACTTGTCATTGTACGTTTAGCTGACAAGTAGATTTTCTACACTGTGGTTATTTGAGTTGGTGAGTGAGTCAGTGAGTCAGTGAGTCAGTCAGTCAGTCAGTCAATCATAATGCCTGATGCTGAATGAGCTGGGCTTTCAACTAGGATTGTAAGCTTGTACATTTTAATTCACTAGTTCTAATGCCTAAGTTTATATACAATAGGACATGATTAGCATACATTCGACATTGTGTTTCAGTTTTGTGGTGGGGCAGTGCGTAGCTCAGTTTTCCCAGCATGCAGTTGGGAAGCTGTGATTGGTGGACCGCAGGGCACTGAGTTCGGCGGTGAAGCCTGTGATGACCCCACGCCCACCGTCGGCATATGAAGCTGCTTGAATGAAATCTCCTCGCGATAATAAACATTAGAGTTGATGGAGACTACTCAATCTCCTGATATCACAATCTATTTATGTGCTGCATTTGCAATACACTAGCATCCCCTGTTTCTTTTTTAGCCTCATTAATGTTATATTCTGTCTTAAGAGAGTGTGCTAATCAAAATTTTTGCAGACAATTACTCTGTGGATACTATCGGTCGGGTACATTATTTGCATGTCTCTACACTGTTTCAATGCAGAGTACATTTGGTCCTCTAATAAAACAAGTACATTACAGTTATTTAACTGACACTTTTATCCAAAGAGACTTAGAGTTGATTAGAATAAGCAGGAGACAATCCCCTGTGGAGCAATGTGGGGTTAAGGGCCTTGATCAAGCTGCATTCAACCCCGGGGCTTGAACTGCATAGCTTCCGGGTCCCAGCCATGTACCTTAGCCACTAGGCTACAAGCTGCCCAAGTAGGGGTGTTACTCAGAGTGCTGGCCCCCCTGAAATTGCTCTAGGTCCCCCCTCTTGCTGTGGGCCCCTAGAATCATCACCAGCTTTCCCTTCACTAGAGATGGCCCTGAAAATAAGTGCCAGATTATACACTTTTTACCAGCTAAAAAATATGTTTAGCAGAACAATTTCTATTCATTTGGTCATATAAATACATAAAAATGGATAAAACTTGGATAAAGTGAAAGCTGGTTTTCTCAGAGAATCATACCTTTCTTGGGAGTCCGTCGGTTTTAGTTTTTTTTCCCCTTTCCCCAAATGTATTTAGAGATGATTTGCAACAGCAGAATTTTGGCTAGTGCCCGCGACGGAAATTCATTTCACACACGTTCTGTAGCCATTTGCAAATCACCCGGGTTGACTGTATTGGCATCTGTGAGGAAATTGAAATACATTCAGCTGGTGACTTATAGCAGTGCCGCTGAAAATCAATTAACGTATTCTGTGGAGTGTGATCAATGCAGAGAATGCTTGCGGTGTATAATCAATTGAATAATCATTCATGGTTTCCCAGATATGAACATAAACCCAAAGAGAAATAAGCAATGTAGATGCCAAATTGAGGCACCTTGATACTGTACATTGCATTGACCTCACTTAGAATCACAATCTAAAATCATTAGAATACAATTCATACTGCACTATGGATTAAAAAGGCTTCATCATTTTTGCCTGCAGATGTTTGGATGGAGACAAAATTGAGAGAATGTGGAGTTGAGTAAAAGCAAATTAAGTATTTTTTATTGATTTATTTTTTAATATTTTTTATGAATCTCCTTCACAAGCAGTTCATTGTGCCTTTGCAATCATTGCATAAACATCCATACATGTAATGTAAATTCATAATACTCTGCGGTTATTGACATGCAATCACTTACAAATGTCTGTGTTGTTTTTATTGAAGTGCTATGTAGTCCCTACAGTATGCAAACATTCTACAGCTATTCTGAAGGACAATTAATCAAAAATGTAAAATAAATAAATAAATAAATAAATAAAAAGAAATATTCTACCAGGATCTTTGGAATTAGATTCTTTATTGATATGTTGCAGGAACACATTGGATGCTGTGATTATCCTCTCTGGGAATAATTTTACAGCGACACCTCCTGCTTTCTAAGGTTTTTTGCTTCGCTGAGCTTAATAGAAGATGACATCGCTTGTGCTTGAGCTGACCGTGGAGGACTTAATGCAATACACTCTGATGAATTCACTGTCAACAGTCAGAGTCCGGTGTTGGCAAGCGGAACGCACGTAAAAGCGTCAGCAAGACAGCAGTCTGACTGCTCAGCCTGTTTGTCACAGATCTCAGACCAATGAGTTTGATTGCACTTTTTCGGGGGATATTTTGCGGGGGAAATGTAAGATGATTAAACTCTCATACTGTTGACTTTATAGTTTGTACCTGCTTTGCAAAAGTAAAAGAGATTATGCTACTGTAAAGTATATCAGCAATTGTGTCAAACTACTACCCTTTCTGCAAATCAAATTTTTGGTAGTTGAAATTAAGTGGCACATTTTGGAGTGAGGAAAGTGTGTGTGTGTGTGTGTGTGTGGGGGCATGCATGTGTACAGTATACAGTATATTTCTTATTCTTCATGTTTTATTGCTCCTGTTTTAAATGTATAGATTTGTGTTCCTGCAGCTGGATCTTAAGTCTTAAGATAAGCGCCGCTGGTTTCAGCCGCATTACTACACATTTGGAACCCCTGGTAATTTAATAACGCGGCAGACATGGCAGACTTGTGGGTGGTAGGTGTCCATCTGTTAACGCCTTATTGTGCAGATCTTCACAGCTGGAGCTGAGGTCACTGTTAACAGGCGGAGAGGGCAGTCAGGTGGTTTTCTGATGACTGCCTTTAAGGTTACAGTCATCAACTAAGGTTACAGCCATCAACTCTCTCTGCGTTTCCACCTCCTAGGTATGCCAAGTGGTGTTTCACTGAGATTATATGTTATAGGAGTGTGTGTGTGTGTGTGTATGTGTGTACGTGTGTGTGTATGTGTGTGCGCATGCGTGCATGTGTGTGCCTGTGTGTGTGTGAACGTGTGTGTATGCATGTGTCTGTGCACGCATACGTGTGTGTGTGTGTGTGTATGTATGTACGTGGGTGTGTATGTGTGTGCGCATGCGTGCATGTGTGTGCCTGTGTGTGTGTGAGCGTGTGTGTATGCATGTTTCTGTGCTTGCATACGTGTGTGTGTGTGTGTAGACAGTGTGTGTGTGTGTGCGTGAGCATGTGTGTGTATGCATGTGTCTGTGCACGCATACGTTTGTGTGTGTGTGTGTGTGTGTGTGTGTACAGTATGTGTGTGTGTGTCTGTCTGTCTGTATACTGTAGAAAACTAAAAAAAACTGTATATATGGTACAGAGGTACTCAAAGGTGGAAATGCTACAGCCCTATTTTAGTGTGCATCTTAAAGGCAGTCACCAGAAAAGCAGCAGACTGCTTTTTCCACTCTGATAAAGTACATTTTATCTCACTTGGACTCATATGAACTCTGTTAAGAGTCCAGGAGTTAAATGAACACAAATAAATGATTCTTTATTAATATAATAAGTGACTCATACTGTATATTCATATATACACTCACTGAGCACTTTATTAGGAAGTATGTACACTTACTTATTCATGCAATTATCTCATCAGCCATGACAAATCTCTCACTGTCTATGGCAGCAGTGCGATGCATAAAATCATGCAGATACATTAGGAGCTTCAGTTAATGTTCACATCAACCATCAGAATGTGGAAAAAAAATTGATCAAACTGACTTTGACCATGGAATTATTGTTGTTGCTAGACAGGGTGGTTTGAGTATCTCAGAAACTGCTGATCTCATGGGATTTTCATGCACAACAGTCAACAGAGAAAAACCAAAAAAAAACATCCAGTGAGCAGCAGTTCTGTGGGCACAAACGCCTTGTTAATGAGAGAGGTCAGTGGAGAAGGGCCAGACTGGTCAAAGCTGACAGGAAGGTGACAGCAACACAAATAACCACACATTACAGTGGTATGCAGATGAGCACCTCTGAACCCACAACGCGTCATAACTCTAAGTGGATAGGCTACAGCAGCAGAAGACTTAATAAAGTCTAAAGAAAATAAGTAATAAATACCTAATAAAGTGCTCGGTGAGTGTATATATATTTGTATATATCAGCCATCCAGTCTGAGTTAATGTCCTTGCAATAACTCATTACACAACGGGATAATTCCAGCCGAGGACTGATATAACTTTAAATGAAATGTTGCCTTTCATGTCCACCAGCTTCAGTTCCACTCCTTCAGCGCTGCAGACGCGGGTGAAATCCCAGACCAATAACCTTCAAGGTTGAATAGGTTTAAGATTTAATATTTGTTCTGATGAAAAAAAAAAAAAAAAAAAAAGAAACCGGTTGCTTTTTTTTTTTTTTGTCTGAGGATTGCGGGCAGTTTGTGTGTTCTCCCACCTTGACTGTCTAAGTGGTGGTCGGCATTCATAACACCGACCGAGCTAGCTCCCTGAGTGGCCCTCCGCATTACCCTTCCATTAAAATGTTATTCCTTATTTATTAATTTACTTTTCTTTCATGTGTTTTTCTTAGCTTTTTGGTTATGCTCCAAATAATTGTCACATAATTAAGAACAAAACACATTTTAAGAATTGTTCCTTTTGCTTATTCCCGCACTACTACGTGTACCTCCATGGGACAATGAAGAAGAAAAAACATCTGATCAGTATATCGTATACTGATCAGGGATATCCTATTCAATATGTCAGTATTTCGCTTACCTGCCGCCTGAAGTGAGCAGACACATGCGACGCCTGTGTGAAGAGGGCGCGTGAGAGTTAATAATAACATGCGTGTGTATTCAGAGCTTCCAGACTGAGATACGTGGACGCCCTCTCTTCCCGCTCACAGGCCCTGGTGTAAAATCAGGATGTGCTCCAGCGTGCGGGGTGATTACACGGAGGGAGCGGGAGGATGGGTAATCCACAGCCTCTCAGTCTGAGTCTGAGACCGGCGTGTCCCTCTCGTACCCCCCCAGCTCGCCCCCCCCGCGCTCGTACCCCCCGCTCGTACCCCCCCCGCTCGTACAACCCCCGCGTCGTCCGGGCTCCTCTGGGGGGGGCGGGAGGATGGGTAATCCACAGCCTCTCAGTCTCAGTGTCCCGCTCGCCCCCCCCCCCCCCCCGCTCGTCCCCCCCCCCGCGTCGTCCGGGCTGTGGTGGGGGCGGGAGGCGTGCTGGGAGGAGCTCGCCGCGGGAACGCGCGTTCGTTTGGGAACGGGAACGCGCGTTGGTTTGGGAACAGGAACGCGCGTTGGTTTGGGAACAGGAGCGCGCGTTGGTTTGGGAACAGGAGCGCGCGTTGGTTTGGGAACAGGAACGCGCGTTGGTTTGGGAACGGGGACGCGCGCGACTGCGCACCGCGTCTGTGACTGACACCCGTAACACCAGACGCTGTCACACTGTCGTGGATAAGGGTATTTTACACTGTATTTCATGGGTAACACTTTACAGTAAGGTCACATGAATTGCCATTACCTAATGCAGTTGTTAACGTTAATTAATTATTTACAAATGCATGAATTAAGCATGGAATTCACTTTTCATTAGTTGATGTATTTCTTAACTTCTAACTAATGTATTAGTTCCATGAATATGTATGCATTCGCAAACCGTAGGATAAACGTATAATTAGTTAACCAGTTGATATATGTGTTAATGCTTTTCTCATTCCAATATGAATTGGCATGAAAGCATAATTCATGATACATAGGCGAAGCTGAACAGCTTTTCAGTAATTGGGTATTAACAACTACATTAGTTCATACCAAGTAATGTAACCTTATTGTAAAGTGTTACCATTTTATGATTTATATTTAAATATTATAACCTATCATTTTAGCAGATAACATCACTAACATGCACCTCTGATGTTTATTTTATTTGTTTCATTTTATGAACTCCCAAGTGCGTCAGGCTGAAAGAGGCTATTCACCTTGAGCTGATATGCTAATGTGTAGCTCCCACTTGGGGGATGAACAGCAGCCATTTTGTAACAGAATAAAGGTTCTCTTAATGTCAAGAATTTGTGTCAATATCTACGCGGAACCACAGGAACACACAATAAGAGGCAGCACAACAGATTATGCGAAAGAGGAGTTGTGCTCTCCCAAATTAAAATACTGTTCTTAACATAATTAGCCTGGCCGCTTTCTCTTTGAGTCTGTTACCTCGTCAGATTAACCGAAAGCCCTCAGGTGCCAGGGTGAAATGCTAGCTCACTTGTATACAGAGTATTCACAAACATGTAATTAAACTGCCACATTGTACCACTGCCTCCACTCCACGTACAAAATTACTTTTTAATGAAAGTCTGTATTTATCCTTAAAATATACAGGAAATCTCTTTCCTGGTTTCCAGCATTGTGGTTCATATATCGAGTACAATACGTCCATGCATTACTATCTCGGTTTTTTTGTCTTTTTTCCCCCCCTTACTTTCTCCCATCCTTCCCTCTCTCCTCCATCACTCGAAACGAGCATTGCGAAAAGGAGGTCAAGTCCTGCTTCCTTCCTCCCGCTGCACGGTGGAGCCATTAAGTGCTTGAGCCTGTATTTTTTTATATAGATGAGGCTGCAGAGTTTAAATTTAGCCAGGGTTCCTCTGAGGGTTCGCCTGGAGGAAGCCCACCGCCCAACGCCCAACGCCTTGTCACCGCTCGCAGATAATTATTCCCATGATTTATATCGCTGCGCGGAAACCTTTGTTCGGGCCGAACTTTTACTGATCACCCCCCTGCATCGCGGCTGGATCGATGCCCCCTCCCCACACCTCCCTCCCCAGCCCTGTCCCAAGATGCATCTGCTCCTAATTTACTTCCTTATTATTTCTTCTTCTTCTCTTATTTATTGGAAGTGGAGCTGACTGCCTACAGAGCGGTGGCCCATTTCTGATCCCTCGACCGGGTTTCTGCAGCTCCAGCAGAACCGCAGAACCGCTCAGTGTTTTCTGCGTCTAACCCGTCCGCATCTGCAGCAGCCGATGCACGTATTCAGATAATGGAGTGTTTTTAGGCACGCCCGGTTTCCAGTCTCTTTCCGGCGACGGCCTGTAATAACCGTTGTTTGCGCCGCAGAAGAGCGAGTGATTCCTGGGTTTGGACTCGGGTTCCTGATTTACGGGTTACGCTGTTTTCACGGTACGAATTACCTTGTCTGTAATGTTTTTTTTTTTTGGGGGTAATTTTCGAGAGCATGTGAATACAAACCCGCTTTCAGTTTTTGCGTTCTCAAAAACAACACAATGGCAGTGATGCTTTTGCATAAAGGTGGAAAAGCAGTGGACAGACAGTAGTCAGCTGAAAAAATACCCACAATCCTCCAAAAGGAAGCAGTTGGGTAATGATGGGGGGGGGGGGGGGGGGGATTCACATTAGCCACAGCCACCTGGGTGATGCACGGCAGCCATTTTGTGCCAGAATGCTCATCACACATTAGCTGGGTAGAGCGGGAGGGGGATTACTGAACCAATTAAACTGGGGGAGATGCAATGGCCAGACTGCGAGAGCCGGGTTTGGGAATTTAGCCAGGACATATGGGGTCAATAGATCCAGACTTCAGCAGCAGAATAATTACTGCAATAGGCGGCAGTGTGTTTTCAGCTCCAGCCTGAATGGTAATGCAGGGCATTTCATAGAGTATCAGGCTGTGTAATTGTATTTGGGTTAGACCATTGCAGTTTATTTGCTGATATATATATATATATTTTTTGCATGCCTTGGTGTGAGTGTTGCTGCTGTACAGTTGCTGTTTGTCTATTTGCTTGTTTTGTATTTTAATCCTGCCATTGTTTTATTTTATTCTGTGTAAAGCACTTTGTGTCACAGAAATAACACAGTTATTAGGATCATTAAGATTGTAATTTTTAAAAAATATTATTATGATGATTATTGCTATTATTGTGATGATGAAGGTGATTATTATTATTATTATTATTATTATTATTATTATTATTATTATGATTATTATTATTTCTTCTCAGGTATGTGTAACTGTGTTTTTCGTATCGTCCCGTAGCCTGAGCCTGTGAGAGTTTGGAGAGAGCATTCTGTTTGGAGAGAGCATTCTGTGAAGCCCCCGTTTATTTGATCCAGAGACCCCCAGCCAGGCTCAAAAGGCATCACAGCAACCCCCTCCGGGAGTCAAAAGGGTTTCATGTTAAAAAGAGAGAGGATTTCAGACTGGGGTTTAGGTGGTGGTGGAGATTGTGGTTGTGGAATGGGCGTAGTTCAGATTGAGATAGGGAAAGGGGGGGGGGGGGGGGGGGGGTGTGGCTAGCAGGAGAGGGCATGGAGAATGGAGAGGGGGGGGGGTTGAAATAGCTGACCAGGGGGTGGGAGGCAGGGTTTTCAGGGTGCAATCACGGACCCCCTACAGTAAGCCTGTCATAGCCGCCTGGTTGAAAACCCATAAAAGCACAACAGAACACTTAACACCCAAAACCACATCAGTGCCACAAGTCACTTACGTGGTTCACTATCAAACGCGGTACTGTTAATAGTAATCCGAGGACAACATGGCTTTGATTATAACCGCCTCTCCCGTTTCACCTTAAACCGACTGCCTCTGACGTTCTTAGGAGGGTTCAAAAGCATGTTTCCGGCCTGGCCTTCCTTAAGCATCTACAGTAAATCTTCCGCCTGCTGTTGTGAGAGAGGGAGTAATTTAGGCTTATCCCAGGTGGTCTGAAGTCGCTGCAGTGTGTAAGCCAGTGAGCAGCCTTTATTGAACATGCATACATTTTAGAATACTTCAGATGAGTCAGCTGCTTCGCCTCGGTGACGCGAACACTGGGGAGGCTTTGCTTGGCATTAAACAACCGCCGCAGGAAACAACGCGAGTAGTGCTTTTCATAAAATAAGACATTTGTGTTGGGTGTTTATACCAGTGGCTGTCGCGGCAAAGCCCCAGCAGATAATCGCGTCACACCTGTCGGTTATGTTTAAACGGGTTCCGAGAGCATCGTCTGACGCGGAAAGGCTGCGCTATCGCTCCGATAAGATGAGGTGAGATAAACGTTATTGTCGCCGAGGAAGTTTGTCTCGGGCAAACAATGCACGCTGTGCAATTGACACATTTGAAAATAAATAATAATAATAAAAATAATAATACTAGAAACAGCGTACACAAAAATGGAGTGCAAACAGAAAGGAATGTGAGGACACACCCGTTCCAACTTCACTTCCCTCACTATGCTTCAGTTCACAAACTCCGTCTGTGTGCCCACGCACTGCGGCATTGTGGGTAGGCCCGAGGCGTAGGTTCTCACCTTGCCGGTGTACCTGTGTACCTGTGTGCGCCCCCCGGGTATTGGGGGTGTTAATGGGCTCGGCGTGTCTATAGACAAGGCCCTGTTATTTACCCTCTGAAAATGAAAGCCACCGACACCCTCTGGATCTCCACAGTGAGTGTCGCCGTTCCTTCCACACCCTGACCTCCCGGCGTCTCCCTGGACACCCGGGTCATATCGATCCCAGGCAAACACTAATCTTCCGGAGGTTGAGAGCGGGTAACGGTATTTCACGTTCCGTCCGATGCAATTACGCTGAAAATGAACATGTTTGGGGAGAATCTGACCTTCCTCTGGTGTGGGAGATGCATCACACCCCCCGTTATTTATGGGTCTGTGTGCATCATAAACAGAGCCAGGCGGAGGGGGTGTGTGTGTGTGGGGGGGGGGGGGGGGCTACGCTGTAATGTGCTGCAGCATAAAAATTAACTTCATGGCAACAGAGAAGCAGTGCTGTCTCATGTTGCCTGAGACCTCTATGCCTCTATACCCCTAAACTTCACATTTTAAAGGCCCGTTAGAGTCCCTGCTCTTTAGTATGCATGCTAGCGTAATACAAAAGAAGATTATTATCATTATTTCGATGAACTTTAGGAAGCGGGTGGGGACAACAGCATCGAGCGTGACATTAATAACCATAAGAGGATAATAAGTGAAACATATTATCTGGGAAAATATAAGTGTATGGCATTCTTGAAATGATGCATATGCTGTGGAATCGATGTGCGTTCGG